>NW_024037237.1:32965-86993 GCF_015832195.1 Motacilla alba alba | reverse complement strand
TGCTGCCCACGGAGGAGCTGCCACCTGTGCCAACTCGGGCTGCTTTGAGAGTGCCCATGGTGCTCTGCAAACTGAGACCAGGACGTAGGATTGTGGGTTTTGTTTTCCCGGTCAGAAGCCTTTGTAAGTACCAGGTGGGCCCTTGTTCCATAGGGGCAGGCTGCCGGCTGGATTTCCACGAATATCAAGATGCCGCCCAGGGACAAGCTGCCACCTGTGCCAACTCGGGCTGCTTTGAGAGTTCCCATGGAGCTCTGCAAACTGAGACCAGGAACGTGGGGTCGTGGGTTTTGTTTTCCCGGGCAGAAGCCTTTGTCAGTACCAAGAAGCCCCTCAGCCCTTAGAGGCAGTCTGCCTGCTGGATTTCCCCGAATATCAAGATGCCGCCCAGGGACAAGCTGCCACCTGTGCCAACTCGGGCTGCTTTGAGAGTGCCCATGGAGCTCTGCGAAGTTAGACCAGGAACTTGCCTTGGTGAGTTTTGTTTTCCAGGGCAGAAGCCTTTGTCAGTACCAGGTAGGCTCTCGTAATTCACGGCCGGCTGCCTCCTGGATTTCCACGAATATCAAGATGCTGCCCAGAGACCAGCTTCCACTTGTGCCAACTCGCGCTGCTTTGAGGTTGCCCACAGAGCTCTGCAAACTGAGACCAGGAACGTAGGGTTGTGGGTTTTGTTTTCCCTGGGCAGAAGCCTTTGTCAGTACCAGGTAGGCCCTTGTTCCTTAGGGGCAGGCTGGCAGCAAGATTTCCACGAATATCAAGATGCTGCCCAGGGACAAGCTGCCACCTGTGCCAACTCGGGCTGCTTTGAGAGTGCCCATGGAGCTCTGAAAACTGGGACCATTAACGTGAGGTGCTGAGTTTTGTTTCTCTGGGCAGAAACATTTGCAGTGCCAGGTAGGCCCTTGGTCTTTAAGGGCTGGCAGCCTGCTGGATTTCCATGAATATCAAGATGCTGCCCAGGGACAAGCTGCCACCTGTGCCAACTCGGGCTGCTTTGAGTGTGCCCACGGAGCTCTGCAAACTGAGATGTGGAACGTGGGGTTATGGGTTTTGTTTTCCCAGGCAGAAGCCTTTGTCAGTACCAGGTAGGCCCTTGTTCCTCAGGGGCAGGCTGCCCGCTGGATTTCCACGAATATCAAGATGCTGCCCAGGGACAAGCTGCCACTTGTGCCAACTCGGGCTGCTTTGAGAGTGCCCACGGAGCTCTGCAAACTGAGACCAGGAACGTAGGGTTGTGGGTTTTGTTTTCCCGGGCAGAAGCCTCTCTCAGTACCAGGTAGGCCCTTGTTCCTTAGGGGCAGGCTGGCAGCAAGATTTCCACGAATATCAAGATGCTGCCCAGGGACAAGCTGCCACCTGTGCCAACTCGGGCTGCTTTGAGAGTGCCCATGGAGCTCTGCAAACTGAGACCATGAACCTGTGTTGCTGAGTTTTGTTTCTCCGGGCAGAAGCATTTGCAGTGCCAGGTAGGCCCTCGGTCCTTAAGGGCAGGCAGCCTGCTGGATTTCCACGAATATCAAGATGCTGCCCAGGGACAAGCTGCCACCTGTGCCAACTCGCGCTGCTTTGAGAGTGCCCATGGTGCTCTGCAAACTGAGACCAGAAACGTGGTGTTCTGAGTGTTGTTTTCCCGGGCAGAAGCCTTTGTCAGTACCAGGTAGGCCGTTGGCCCTTGGGGGCCAGCTGCCTGCAGGATTTCCACGAATATCAAGATGCTGCCCAGGGACAAGCTGCCACCTGTGCCAACTCGGGCTGCTTTGAGAGTGCCCACAGAGCTCTTCAAACTGAGAGAAAGTATGTGGGGTTATGGGTTTTGTTTTCCAGGGCAGAAGCCTTTGTCAGTACCAAGTAGGCCCTCAGCCCTTAGAGGCAGTCTGCCTGCTGGATTTCCACGCATATCAAGATGCCACCCAGGGACAAGCTGCCACCTGTGCCAACTCGGGCTGCTTTGAGAGTGCCCATGGAGCTCTGCAAAGTGAGACCAGGAACTTGCCTTGGTGAGTTTTGTTTCCCCGGGCAGAAGCATTTGCAGTACCAGGTAGGCTCTCGTAATTCAGGGCGGCTGCCTCCTGGATTTCCACGAATATCAAGATGCCGCCCAGGGACAAGCTTCCACTTGTGCCAACTCGCGCTGCTTTGAGGGTGCCCACGGAGCTCTGCAAACTGAGACCAGGAACGTAGGGTTGTGGGTTTTGTTTTCCCGGGCAGAAGCCTCTCTCAGTACCAGGTAGGCCCTTGTTCCTTAGGGGCAGGCTGGCAGCAAGATTTCCACGAATATCAAGATGCTGCCCAGGGACAAGCTGCCACCTGTGCCAACTCGGGCTGCTTTGAGAGTTCCCATGGAGCTCTGCAAACTGGGACCATTAACGTGAGGTGCTGAGTTTTGTTTCTCTGGGCAGAAACATTTGCGAGTGCCAGGTAGGCCCTTGGTCTTTGAGGGCAGGCAGCCTGCTGGATTTCCATGAATATCAAGATGCTGCCAAAGGACAAGCTGCCACCTGTGCCAACTCGTGCTGCTTTGAGAGTGCCCATGGTGCTCTGCAAACTGAGACCAGAAACGTGGGGTGCTGGGTTTTGTTTTCCAGAGCAGAAGCCTTTGTCAGTACCAGGTAGGCCCTTGGCCCTTGGGGGCCGGCTGCCTGCAGGATTTCCATGAATATCAAGATGCCGCCCAGGGACAAACTGCCACCTGTGCCAACTCGGGCTGCTTTGAGAGTGCCCATGGTGCTCTGCAAACTGAGACCAGAAACGTGGGGTGGCGGGTTTTGTTTCCCTGGGCAGAAGCCTTTGTCAGTACCAGGAGGGCCCTTGTTCCTCAGGGGCAGGCTGGCGGCTCGATTTCCACGAATATCAAGATGCTGCCCAGGGACAAGCTGCAACTTGTGCCAACTCGCAGTGTTTTGAGGGTGCCCACGGAGCTCTGCAAAGTGAGACCAGGAACGTAGGACTGTGGGTTTTGTTTTCCCGGACAGAAGCCTCTCTCCGTACCAGGTAGGCCCTCCACACTTAGGGGCAGGCTGGCAGCAAGATTTCCACGAATATCAAGATGCTGCCCAGGGACAAGCTGCCACCTGTGCCAACTCGGGCTGCTTTGAGAGTGCCCACGGAGCTCTGCAAACTGTGGCCAGGACGGTGGGGTGCTGAGTTTTTTTTTCCCGGGCAGAAGCCTTTGTCAGTACTAGGTAGGCCCATGGTCTTTCAGGGCCGTCAGCCTGCTGAATTTCAATGAATATCAAGATGCTGCCCACGGAGGAGCTGCCACCTGTGCCAACTCGGGCTGCTTTGAGAGTGCCCATGGTGCTCTGCAAACTGAGACCAGGACGTAGGATTGTGGGTTTTGTTTTCCCGGTCAGAAGCCTTTGTAAGTACCAGGTGGGCCCTTGTTCCATAGGGGCAGGCTGCCGGCTGGATTTCCACGAATATCAAGATGCCGCCCAGGGACAAGCTGCCACCTGTGCCAACTCGGGCTGCTTTGAGAGTTCCCATGGAGCTCTGCAAACTGAGACCAGGAACGTGGGGTCGTGGGTTTTGTTTTCCCGGGCAGAAGCCTTTGTCAGTACCAAGAAGCCCCTCAGCCCTTAGAGGCAGTCTGCCTGCTGGATTTCCCCGAATATCAAGATGCCGCCCAGGGACAAGCTGCCACCTGTGCCAACTCGGGCTGCTTTGAGAGTGCCCATGGAGCTCTGCGAAGTTAGACCAGGAACTTGCCTTGGTGAGTTTTGTTTTCCAGGGCAGAAGCCTTTGTCAGTACCAGGTAGGCTCTCGTAATTCAGGGCCGGCTGCCTCCTGGATTTCCACGAATATCAAGATGCTGCCCAGAGACCAGCTTCCACTTGTGCCAACTCGCGCTGCTTTGAGGTTGCCCACAGAGCTCTGCAAACTGAGACCAGGAACGTAGGGTTGTGGGTTTTGTTTTCCCTGGGCAGAAGCCTTTGTCAGTACCAGGTAGGCCCTTGTTCCTTAGGGGCAGGCTGGCAGCAAGATTTCCACGAATATCAAGATGCTGCCCAGGGACAAGCTGCCACCTGTGCCAACTCGGGCTGCTTTGAGAGTGCCCATGGAGCTCTGAAAACTGGGACCATTAACGTGAGGTGCTGAGTTTTGTTTCTCTGGGCAGAAACATTTGCAGTGCCAGGTAGGCCCTTGGTCTTTAAGGGCTGGCAGCCTGCTGGATTTCCATGAATATCAAGATGCTGCCCAGGGACAAGCTGCCACCTGTGCCAACTCGGGCTGCTTTGAGTGTGCCCACGGAGCTCTGCAAACTGAGATGTGGAACGTGGGGTTATGGGTTTTGTTTTCCCAGGCAGAAGCCTTTGTCAGTACCAGGTAGGCCCTTGTTCCTCAGGGGCAGGCTGCCCGCTGGATTTCCACGAATATCAAGATGCTGCCCAGGGACAAACTGCAACTTGTGCAAACTCGGGCTGCTTTGAGAGTGCCCACGGAGCTCTGCAAACTGAGACCAGGAACGTAGGGTTGTGGGTTTTGTTTTCCCGGGCAGAAGCCTTTGTCAGTACCAGGTCGGCCCTTGTTCCTTAGGGGCAGGCTGGCAGCAAGATTTCCACGAATATCAAGATGCCGCCCAGGGACAAGCTGCCACCTGTGCCAACTCGGGCTGCTTTGAGAGTGCCCATGGAGCTCTGCAAACTGAGACCATGAACCTGGGGTGCTGAGTTTTGTTTCTCCGGGCAGAAGCATTTGAAGTGCCAGGTAGGCCCTCGGTCCTTAAGGGCAGGCAGCCTGCTGGATTTCCACGAATATCAAGATGCTGCCCAGGGACAAGCTGCCACCTGTGCCAACTCGCGCTGCTTTGAGAGTGCCCATGGTGCTCTGCAAACTGAGACCAGAAACGTGGTGTTCTGAGTTTTGTTTTCCCGGGCAGAAGCCTTTGTCAGTACCAGGTAGGCCGTTGGCCGTTTGGGGCCAACTGCCTGCAGGATTTCCACGAATATCAAGATGCTGCCCAGGGACAAGCTGCCACCTGTGCCAACTCGGGCTGCTTTGAGAGTGCCCACAGAGCTCTTCAAACTGAGAGAAAGTATGTGGGGTTATGGGTTTTGTTTTCCAGGGCAGAAGCCTTTGTCAGTACCAAGTAGGCCCTCAGCCCTTAGAGGCAGTCTGCCTGCTGGATTTCCACGCATATCAAGATGCTGCCCAGGGACAAGCTGCCACCTGTGCCAACTCGGGCTGCTTTGAGAGTGCCCATGGAGCTCTGCAAAGTGAGACCAGGAACTTGCCTTGGTGAGTTTTGTTTCCCCGGGCAGAAGCATTTGCAGTACCAGGTAGGCACTCGTAATACAGGGCCGGCTGACTCCTGGATTTCCACGAATATCAAGATGCGACCCAGGGACAAGCTTCCACTTGTGCTAAGTCGCGCTGCTTTGAGGGTGCCCACGGAGCTCTGCAAAGTGAGACCAGGAACTTGCCTTAGTGAGTTTTGTTTCCCCGGGCAGAAGCATTTGCAGTACCAGGTAGGCTCTCGTAATTCAGGGCCGGCTGCCTTCTGGATTTCCACGAATATCAAGATGCTGCCCAGGGACAAGCTGCCACCTGTGCCAACTCGGGCTGCTTTGAGAGTGCCCATGGAGCTCTGCAAACTGAGATGTGGAACGTGGGGTTGTGGGTTTTGTTTTCCCGGGCAGAAGCCTTTGTCAGTACCAGGAGGGCCCTTATTCCTCAGGGGCAGGCTGGCGGCTCAATTTCCACGAATATCAAGATGCTGCCCAGGGACAAGCTGCAACTTGGGCCAACTCGCACTGCTTTGAGGGTGCCCACGGAGCTCTGCAAACTGAGATGTGGAACGTGGGGTGGTGGGTTTTGTTTTCCCGGGCAGAAGCCTCTCTCAGTGCCAGGTAGGCCCTTGTTCCTTAGGGGCAGGCTGGCAGCAAGATTGCCACGAATATCAAGATGCTGCCCAGGGACAAGCTGCCACCTGTGCCAACTCGGGCTGCTTTGAGAGTGCCCATGGAGCTCTGCAAACTGAGACCATGAACCTGGGGTGCTGAGTTTTGTTTCTCCGGGCAGAAGCATTTGCAGTGCCAGGTAGGCCCTTGGTCTTTAAGGGCAGGCAGCCTGCTGGATTTCCATGAATATCAAGATGCTGCCAAAGGACAAGCTGCCACCTGTGGCAACTCGCGCTGCTTTGAGAGTGCCCTTGGAGCTCTGCAAAGTGAGACCAGGAACGTGCGTTGGTGAGTTTTGTTTATCCGGGCAGAATCATGTGTCAGTACCAGGTAGGCCCTCGGAATTTCAGGGCCGACTGCCTGCTGGATTTCCACGAATATCAAGATGCTGCCATGGGACAAGCTGCCACCTGTGCCAACTCGAGCTGCTTTGAGGGTGCCCACGGAGCTCTGCAAACTGTGACCAGAAACGTGGGGTGCTGGGTTTTGTTTCCCCTAGCAGAAGCCTTTGTCAGTACCAGGTCGGCCCTTGGCCCTTGTGGGCCGGCTGCCTGCAGGATTTCCACGAATATCAAGATGCTGCCCAGGGACAAGCTGCCACCTGTGCCAACTTGGGCTGCTTTGAGAGTGCCCATGGAGCTCTGCAAACTGAGATGTGGAACGTGGGGTGGTGGGTTTTCTTTCCCCGGGCAGAAGCCTTTGTCAGTACCAGGAGGGTCCTTGTTCCTTAGGGGCAGGCTGGCAGCAAGATTTCCCCGAATATCAAGATGCTGCCATGGGACAAGCTGCCACCTGCGCCAACTCGCGCTGTTTTGAGAGTGCCCATGGAGCTCTGCAAACTGGGACCATTAACGTGAGGTGCTGAGTTTTTTTTCTCCGGGCAGAAGCATTTGCATTGCCAGGTAGGCCCTCGGTCCTTAAGGGCAGGCAGCCTGCTGGATTTCCACGAATATCACGATGCTGCCCAGGGACAAGCTGCCACCTGTGCCAACTCGTGCTGCTTTGAGAGTGCCCATGGTGCTCTGCAAACTGAGACCAGAAACGTGGGGTGCTGGGTTTTGTTTTCCAGGCAGAATGCTTTGTCAGTACCAAGTAGGCCCTTGTTCCTTAGGGACAGCCTGACAGCAAGATTTCCCTGAATATCAAGATTCTGCCCAGGGATATTCTGCCACCTGTGCCAACTCGGGCTGCTTTGAGAGTGCCCACGGAGTTCTTCAAACTGAGACCAGGAACGTGGGTTTGTGGGTTTTGTTTTCCCGGGCAGAAACATTTACAGGGCCAGGTAGGCCCTCGGCCCTTTGGGGGAGACTGGCACCAGGATTTCCACGAAAATCTGGTTTCCGCCCAGGGACAAGCTGCCACCTGTGCCAACTCGGGCTGCTTTAAGAGTGCCCATGGAGCTCTGCAAACTGAGACCAGGAAAGTGATGTTCTGAGTTTTGTTTTCCCGGGCAGAAGCCTTTGTCAGTACCAGGTAGGCCGTTGGCCCTTGGGGGCCAGCTGCCTGCAGGATTTCCACGAATATCAAGATGCCGCCCAGGGACAAGCTGCAACCTGTGCCAACTCGGGCTGCTTTGAGAGTGCCCACAAAGCTCTTCAAACTGAGAGAAAGTATGTGGGGTTATGGGTTTTGTTTTCCAGGGCAGAAGCCTCTCTCAGTACCAAGTAGGCCCTCAGCCCTTAGAGGCAGTCTGCCTGCTGGATTTACAGGCATATCAAGATGCCACCCAGGGACAAGCTGCCACCTGTGACAACTCGCGCTGCTTTGAGAGTGCCCATGGAGCTCTGCAAAGTGAGACCAGGAACTTGCCTTGGTGAGTTTTGTTTCCCCGGGCAGAAGCATTTGCAGTACCAGGTAGGCTCTCGTAATTCAGGGCGGCTGCCTCCTGGATTTCCACGAATATCAAGATGCCGCCCAGGGACAAGCTGCCACCTGTGCCAACTCGCGCTGCTTTGAGGGTGCCCACGGAGCTCTGCAAACTGAGACCAGGAACGTAGGATTGTGGGTTTTGTTTTCCCGGGCAGAAGCCTCTCTCAGTACCAGGTAGGCCCTTGTTCCTTAGGGGCAGGCTGGCAGCAAGATTTCCACGAATATCAAGATGCTGCCCAGGGACAAGCTGCCACCTGTGCCAACTTGCGCTGCTTTGAGAGTTCCCATGGAGCTCTGCAAACTGGGACCATTAACGTGAGGTGCTGAGTTTTGTTTCTCTGGGCAGAAACATTTGCAGTGCCAGGTAGGCCCTTGGTCTTTAAGGGCTGGCAGCCTGCAGGATTTCCACGAATATCAAGATGCTGCCAAGGGACAAGCTGCCACCTGTGCCAACTCGGGCTGCTTTGAGGGTGCCCACGGAGCTCTGCAAACTGAGATGTGGAACGTGGGGTTATGGGTTTTGTTTTCCCGGGCAGAAGTATTTGTCAGTACCAGGTAGGCCGTTGGCCCTTGGGGGCCAGCTGCCTGCAGGATTTCCACGAATATCAAGATGCCGCCCAGGGACAAGCTGCCACCTGTGCCAACTCGGGCTGCTTTGAGAGTGCCCATGGAGCTCTTCAAACTGAGAGAAAGTATGTGGGGTTATGGGTTTTGTTTTCCAGGGCAGAAGCCTTTGTCAGTACCAAGTAGGCCCTCAGCCCTTAGAGGCAGACTGCCTGCTGGATTTCCACGCATATCAAGATGCCACCCAGGGACGTGCTGCCACCTGTTGCAACTCGGGCTTCTTTGAGAGTGCCCATGGAGCTCTGCAAACTGAGACCAGGAACTTGCCTTGGTGAGTTTTGTTTCCCCAGGCAGAAGCATTTGCCGTACCAGGTAGGCTCTCGTAATTCAGGGCCGGCTGCCTCCTGGATTTCCACGAATATCAAGATGCTGCCCAGGGACAAGCTGCCACTTGTGCCAACTCGGGCTGCTTTGAGAGTGCCCACGGAGCTCTTCAAACTGAGAGAAAGTATGTGGGGTTGTGGGTTTTGTTTTCCCGGGCAGAAGCCTTTGTCAGTACCAGGTCGGCCCTTGTTCCTTAGGGGCAGGCTGGCAGCAAGATTTCCACGAATATCAAGATGCTGCCCAGGGACAAGCTGCCACCTGTGCCAACTCGGGCTGCTTTGAGAGTTCCCATGGAGCTCTGCAAACTGGGACCATTAACGTGAGGTGCTGAGTTTTGTTTCTCTGGGCAGAAACATTTGCAGTGCCAGGTAGGCCCTTGGTCTTTAACGGCTGGCAGCCTGCAGGATTTCCACGAATATCAAGATGCTGCCCAGGGACAAGCTTCCACTTGTGCCAACTCGCGCTGCTTTGAGGGTGCCCACGGAGCTCTGCAAACTGAGACCAGGAACGTAGGGTTGTGGGTTTTGTTTTCCCGGGCAGAAGCCTCTCTCAGTACCAGGTAGGCCCTTGGTCCTTAAGGGCAGGCTGGCAGCAAGATTTCCACGAATATCAAGATGCCGCCCAGGGACAAGCTGCCACCTGTGCCAACTCGCGCTGCTTTGAGAGTGCCCATGGAGCTCTGCAAACTGGGACCATTAACGTGAGGTGCTGAGTTTTGTTTCTCTGGG
This sequence comes from Motacilla alba alba, assembly GCF_015832195.1. NCBI lineage: Eukaryota > Metazoa > Chordata > Aves > Passeriformes > Motacillidae > Motacilla > Motacilla alba. Next base: position 77,545 of record NW_024037237.1, on the reverse strand, counting down.
CAGAAACATTTGCAGTGCCAGGTTGGCCCTTGGTCTTTAAGGGCTGGCAGCCTGCAGGATTTCCACGAATATCAAGATGCTGCCCAGGGACAAACTGCAACTTGTGCAAACTCGGGCTGCTTTGAGAGTGCCCACGGAGCTCTGCAAACTGAGACCAGGAACGTAGGGTTGTGGGTTTTGTTTTCCCGGGCAGAAGCCTTTGTCAGTACCAGGTCGGCCCTTGTTCCTTAGGGGCAGGCTGGCAGCAAGATTTCCACGAATATCAAGATGCCGCCCAGGGACAAGCTGCCACCTGTGCCAACTCGGGCTGCTTTGAGAGTGCCCATGGAGCTCTGCAAACTGAGACCATGAACCTGGGGTGCTGAGTTTTGTTTCTCCGGGCAGAAGCATTTGAAGTGCCAGGTAGGCCCTCGGTCCTTAAGGGCAGGCAGCCTGCTGGATTTCCACGAATATCAAGATGCTGCCCAGGGACAAGCTGCCACCTGTGCCAACTCGCGCTGCTTTGAGAGTGCCCATGGTGCTCTGCAAACTGAGACCAGAAACGTGGTGTTCTGAGTTTTGTTTTCCTGGGCAGAAGCCTTTGTCAGTACCAGGTAGGCCGTTGGCCGTTTGGGGCCAACTGCCTGCAGGATTTCCACGAATATCAAGATGCTGCCCAGGGACAAGCTGCCACCTGTGCCAACTCGGGCTGCTTTGAGAGTGCCCACAGAGCTCTTCAAACTGAGAGAAAGTATGTGGAGTTATGGGTTTTGTTTTCCAGGGCAGAAGCCTTTGTCAGTACCAAGTAGGCCCTCAGCCCTTAGAGGCAGTCTGCCTGCTGGATTTCCACGCATATCAAGATGCTGCCCAGGGACAAGCTGCCACCTGTGCCAACTCGGGCTGCTTTGAGAGTGCCCATGGAGCTCTGCAAAGTGAGACCAGGAACTTGCCTTGGTGAGTTTTGTTTCCCCGGGCAGAAGCATTTGCAGTACCAGGTAGGCACTCGTAATACAGGGCCGGCTGACTCCTGGATTTCCACGAATATCAAGATGCGACCCAGGGACAAGCTTCCACTTGTGCTAAGTCGCGCTGCTTTGAGGGTGCCCACGGAGCTCTGCAAAGTGAGACCAGGAACTTGCCTTAGTGAGTTTTGTTTCCCCGGGCAGAAGCATTTGCAGTACCAGGTAGGCTCTCGTAATTCAGGGCCGGCTGCCTTCTGGATTTCCACGAATATCAAGATGCTGCCCAGGGACAAGCTGCCACCTGTGCCAACTCGGGCTGCTTTGAGAGTGCCCATGGAGCTCTGCAAACTGAGATGTGGAACGTGGGGTTGTGGGTTTTGTTTTCCCGGGCAGAAGCCTTTGTCAGTACCAGGAGGGCCCTTATTCCTCAGGGGCAGGCTGGCGGCTCAATTTCCACGAATATCAAGATGCTGCCCAGGGACAAGCTGCAACTTGTGCCAACTCGCCCTGCTTTGAGGGTGCCCACGGAGCTCTGCAAACTGAGATGTGGAACGTGGGGTGGTGGGTTTTGTTTTCCCGGGCAGAAGCCTCTCTCAGTGCCAGGTAGGCCCTTGTTCCTTAGGGGCAGGCTGGCAGCAAGATTTCCACGAATATCAAGATGCTGCCCAGGGACAAGCTGCCACCTGTGCCAACTCGGGCTGCTTTGAGAGTGCCCATGGAGCTCTGCAAACTGAGACCATGAACCTGGGGTGCTGAGTTTTGTTTCTCCGGGCAGAAGCATTTGCAGTGCCAGGTAGGCCCTTGGTCTTTAAGGGCAGGCAGCCTGCTGGATTTCCATGAATATCAAGATGCTGCCAAAGGACAAGCTGCCACCTGTGGCAACTCGCGCTGCTTTGAGAGTGCCCTTGGAGCTCTGCAAAGTGAGACCAGGAACGTGCGTTGGTGAGTTTTGTTTATCCGGGCAGAAGCATTTGTCAGTACCAGGTAGGCCCTCGGAATTTCAGGGCCGACTGCCTGCTGGATTTCCACGAATATCAAGATGCTGCCCAGGGACAAGCTGCCACCTGTGCCAACTCGAGCTTCTTTGAGGGTGCCCACGGAGCTCTGCAAACTGTGACCAGAAACGTGGGGTGCTGGGTTTTGTTTCCCCTAGCAGAAGCCTTTGTCAGTACCAGGTCGGCCCTTGGCCCTTGTGGGCCGGCTGCCTGCAGGATTTCCACGAATATCAAGATGCTGCCCAGGGACAAGCTGCCACCTGTGCCAACTTGGGCTGCTTTGAGAGTGCCCATGGAGCTCTGCAAACTGAGACCAGGAACGTGGGGTGGTGGGTTTTCTTTCCCCGGGCAGAAGCCTTTGTCAGTACCAGGAGGGTCCTTGTTCCTTAGGGGCAGGCTGGCAGCAAGATTTCCCCGAATATCAAGATGCTGCCATGGGACAAGCTGCCACCTGTGCCAACTCGCGCTGCTTTGAGGGTGCCCATGGAGCTCTGCAAACTGGGACCATTAACGTGAGGTGCTGAGTTTTGTTTCTCTGGGCAGAAACATTTGCAGTGCCAGGTAGGCCCTTGGTCTTTAAGGGCAGGCAGCCTGCTGGATTTCCATGAATATCAAGATGCTGCCAAAGGACAAGCTGCCACCTGTGCCAACTCGGGCTATTTTGAGAGCGCCCATGGTGCTCTGCAAACTGAGACCAGAAACGTGGGGTGCTGGGTTTTGTTTTCCAGAGCAGAAGCCTTTGTCAGTACCAGGTAGGCCCTTGGCCCTTGGGGGCCGGCTGCCGGTTGGATTTCCACGAATATCAAGATGCCGCCCAGAGACAAGCTGGCACCTGTGCCAACTCGGGCTGCTTTGAGGGTGCCCACGGAGCTCTGCAAACTGAGATGTGGAACGTGGGGTTATGGGTTTTGTTTTCCCGGGCAGAAGCCTTTGTCAGTACCAGGAGGGCCCTTGTTCCTCAGGGGCAGGCTTCCGGCTGGATTTCCACGAATATCAAGATGCTGCCCAGGGACAAGCTGCCACTTGTGCCAACTCGCGCTGCTTTGGGGGTGCCCATGGAGCTCTGCAAACTGAGACCAGGAACGTAGGGTTGTGGGTTTTGTTTTCCCGGGCAGAAGCCTTTGTCAGTACCAGGTAGGCCCTTGTTCCTTAGGGGCAGGCTGGCAGCAAGATTTCCACGAATATCAAGATGCTGCCCAGGGACAAGCTGCCACCTGTGCCAACTCGGGCTGCTTTGAGAGTGCCCATGGAGCTGTGCAAACTGGGACCATTAACGTGAGGTGCTGAGTTTTGTTTCTCTGGGCAGAAACATTTGCAGTGCCAGGTAGGCCCTTGGTCCTTAAGGGCAGTCAGCCTGCTGGATTTCCATGAATATCAAGATGCTGCCAAAGGACAAGCTGCCACCTGTGCCAACTCGCGCTGATTTGATAGTGCCCATGGTGCTCTGCAAACTGAGACCAGAAACGTGGGGTGCTGGGTTTTGTTTTCCCGGGCAGAAGCCATTGTCAGTACCAGGTAGGCGCTTGGCCCTTGGGGGCCGGCTGCCTGCAGGATTTCCACGAATATCAAGATGCCGCCCATGGACAAATTGCCACCTGTGACAACTCGGGCTGCTTTGAGAGTGCCCATGGAGCTCTGCAAACTGAGATGTGGAACGTGGGGTGGTGGGTTTTGTTTTCCAGGGCAGAAGCCTTTGTCAGTACCAGATAGGCCCTTGTTCCTCAGGGGCAGGCTGGCGGCTCAATTTCCACGAATATCAAGATGCTGCCCAGGGACAAGCTGCAACTTGTGCCAACTCGCGCTGCTTTGAGGGTGCCCACGGAGCTCTGCAAACTGAGACCAGGAACGTAGGGTTGTGGGTTTTGTTTTCCCGGGCAGAAGCCTTTGTCAGTACCAGGTAGGCCCTTGTTCCTTAGGGGCAGGCTAGCAGGAAGATTTCCACGAATATCAAGATGCTGCCCAGGGACAAGCTGCCACCTGCGCCAACTCGCGCTGCTTTGAGAGTGCCCATGGAGCTCTGCAAACTGAGACCATGAACCTGGGGTGCTGAGTTTTGTTTCTCCGGGCAGAAGCATTTGCAGTGCCAGGTAGGCCCTCGGTCCTTAAGGGCAGGCAGCCTGCTGGATTTCCACGAATATCAAGATGCTGCCCAGGGACAAGCTGCCACCTGTGCCAACTCGCGCTGCTTTGAGAGTGCCCATGGTGCTCTGCAAACTGAGACCAGAAACGTGGGGTGCTGGGTTTTGTTTTCCAGGGCAGAAGCCTTTGTCAGTACCAAGTAGGCCCTTGTTCCTTAGGGACAGCCTGACAGCAAGATTTCCCTGAATATCAAGATGCTGCCCAGGGATATTCTGCCACCTGTGCCAACTCGGGCTGCTTTGAGAGTGCCCACGGAGTTCTTCAAGCTGAGACCATTAACGTGGGTTTGTGGGTTTTGTTTTCCCGGGCAGAAACATTTACAGGGCCAGGTAGGCCCTCGGCCCTTTGGGGGGAGACTGGCACCAGGATTTCCACGAAAATCTGGTTTCCGCCAAGGGACAAGCTGCCACCTGTGCCAACTCGGGCTGCTTTGAGAGTGCCCATGGAGCTCTAAAAACTGAGACCAGGAAAGTGGTGTTCTGAGTTTTGTTTTCCCGGGCAGAAGCCTTTGTCAGTACCAGGTAGGCCGTTGGCCCTTGGGGGCCAGCTGCCTGCAGGATTTCCACGAATATCAAGATGCCGCCCAGGGACAAGCTGCCACCTGTGCCAACTCGGGCTGCTTTGAGAGTGCCCATGGAGCTCTGCAAAGTGAGACCAGGAACTTGCCTTGGTGAGTTTTGTTTCCCCGGGCAGAAGCATTTGCAGTACCAGGTAGGCTCTCGTAATTCAGGGCGGCTGCCTCCTGGATTTCCACGAATATCAAGATGCCGCCCAGGGACAAGCTTCCACTTGTGCCAACTCGCGCTGCTTTGAGGGTGCCCACGGAGCTCTGCAAACTGAGACCAGGAACGTAGGGTTGTGGGTTTTGTTTTCCCGGGCAGAAGCCTCTCTCAGTACCAGGTAGGCCCTTGTTCCTTAGGGGCAGGCTGGCAGCAAGATTTCCACGAATATCAAGATGCTGCCCAGGGACAAGCTGCCACCTGTGCCAACTCGGGCTGCTTTGAGAGTTCCCATGGAGCTCTGCAAACTGGGACCATTAACGTGAGGTGCTGAGTTTTGTTTCTCTGGGCAGAAACATTTGCAGTGCCAGGTAGGCCCTTGACCTTTGAGGGCAGGCAGCCTGCTGGATTTCCATGAATATGAAGATGCTGCCAAAGGACAAGCTGCCACCTGTGCCAACTCGTGCTGCTTTGAGAGTGCCCATGGTGCTCTGCAAACTGAGACCAGAAACGTGGGGTGCTGGGTTTTGTTTTCCAGAGCAGAAGCCTTTGTCAGTACCAGGTAGGCGCTTGGCCCTTGGGGGCCGGCTGCCTGCAGGATTTCCATGAATATCAAGATGCCGCCCAGGGACAAACTGCCACCTGTGCCAACTCGGGCTGCTTTGAGAGTGCCCATGGTGCTCTGCAAACTGAGACCAGAAACGTGGGGTGGCGGGTTTTGTTTCCCTGGGCAGAAGCCTTTGTCAGTACCAGGAGGGCCCTTGTTCCTCAGGGGCAGGCTGGCGGCTCGATTTCCACGAATATCAAGATGCTGCCCAGGGACAAGCTGCAACTTGTGCCAACTCGCAGTGCTTTGAGGGTGCCCACGGAGCTCTGCAAAGTGAGACCAGGAACGTAGGACTGTGGGTTTTGTTTTCCCGGACAGAAGCCTCTCTCCGTACCAGGTAGGCCCTCCACACTTAGGGGCAGGCTGGCAGCAAGATTTCCACGAATATCAAGATGCTGCCCAGGGACAAGCTGCCACCTGTGCCAACTCGGGCTGCTTTGAGAGTGCCCACGGAGCTCTGCAAACTGTGGCCAGGACGGTGGGGTGCTGAGTTTTTTTTCCCGGGCAGAAGCCTTTGTCAGTACTAGGTAGGCCCATGGTCTTTCAGGGCCGTCAGCCTGCTGAATTTCAATGAATATCAAGATGCTGCCCACGGAGGAGCTGCCACCTGTGCCAACTCGGGCTGCTTTGAGAGTGCCCATGGTGCTCTGCAAACTGAGACCAGGACGTAGGATTGTGGGTTTTGTTTTCCCGGGCAGAAGCCTTTGTCAGTACCAGGTGGGCCCTTGTTCCATAGGGGCAGGCTGCCGGCTGGATTTCCACGAATATCAAGATGCCGCCCAGGGACAAGCTGCCACCTGTGCCAACTCGGGCTGCTTTGAGAGTTCCCATGGAGCTCTGCAAACTGAGACCAGGAACGTGGGGTCGTGGGTTTTGTTTTCCCGGGCAGAAGCCTTTGTCAGTACCAAGAAGCCCCTCAGCCCTTAGAGGCAGTCTGCCTGCTGGATTTCCCCGAATATCAAGATGCCGCCCAGGGACAAGCTGCCACCTGTGCCAACTCGGGCTGCTTTGAGAGTGCCCATGGAGCTCTGCGAAGTTAGACCAGGAACTTGCCTTGGTGAGTTTTGTTTTCCAGGGCAGAAGCCTTTGTCAGTACCAGGTAGGCTCTCGTAATTCAGGGCCGGCTGCCTCCTGGATTTCCACGAATATCAAGATGCTGCCCAGAGACCAGCTTCCACTTGTGCCAACTCGCGCTGCTTTGAGGTTGCCCACAGAGCTCTGCAAACTGAGACCAGAAACGTAGGGTTGTGGGTTTTGTTTTCCCTGGGCAGAAGCCTTTGTCAGTACCAGGTAGGCCCTTGTTCCTTAGGGGCAGGCTGGCAGCAAGATTTCCACGAATATCAAGATGCTGCCCAGGGACAAGCTGCCACCTGTGCCAACTCGGGCTGCTTTGAGAGTGCCCATGGAGCTCTGAAAACTGGGACCATTAACGTGAGGTGCTGAGTTTTGTTTCTCTGGGCAGAAACATTTGCAGAGCCAGGTAGGCCCTTGGTCTTTAAGGGCTGGCAGCCTGCTGGATTTCCATGAATATCAAGATGCTGCCCAGGGACAAGCTGCCACCTGTGCCAACTCGGGCTGCTTTGAGTGTGCCCACGGAGCTCTGCAAACTGAGATGTGGAACGTGGAGTTATGGGTTTTGTTTTCCCAGGCAGAAGCCTTTGTCAGTACCAGGTAGGCCCTTGTTCCTCAGGGGCAGGCTGCCCGCTGGATTTCCACGAATATCAAGATGCTGCCCAGGGACAAGCTGCCACTTGTGCCAACTCGGGCTGCTTTGAGAGTGCCCACGGAGCTCTGCAAACTGAGACCAGGAACGTAGGGTTGTGGGTTTTGTTTTCCCGGGCAGAAGCCTCTCTCAGTACCAGGTAGGCCCTTGTTCCTTAGGGGCAGGCTGGCAGCAAGATTTCCACGAATATCAAGATGCTGCCCAGGGACAAGCTGCCACCTGTGCCAACTCGGGCTGCTTTGAGAGTGCCCATGGAGCTCTGCAAACTGAGACCATGAACCTGTGTTGCTGAGTTTTGTTTCTCCGGGCAGAAGCATTTGCAGTGCCAGGTAGGCCCTCGGTCCTTAAGGGCAGGCAGCCTGCTGGATTTCCACGAATATCAAGATGCTGCCCAGGGACAAGCTGCCACCTGTGCCAACTCGGGCTGCTTTGAGAGTGCCCATGGAGCTCTGCAAACTGAGACCAGAAACGTGGTGTTCTGAGTGTTGTTTTCCCGGGCAGAAGCCTTTGTCAGTACCAGGTAGGCCGTTGGCCCTTGGGGGCCGGCTGCCTGCAGGATTTCCACGAATATCAAGATGCTGCCCAGGGACAAGCTGCCACCTGTGCCAACTCGGGCTGCTTTGAGAGTGCCCACAGAGCTCTTCAAACTGAGAGAAAGTATGTGGGGTTATGGGTTTTGTTTTCCAGGGCAGAAGCCTTTGTCAGTACCAAGTAGGCCCTCAGCCCTTAGAGGCAGTCTGCCTGCTGGATTTCCACGCATATCAAGATGCCACCCAGGGACAAGCTGCCACCTGTGCCAACTTGGGCTGCTTTGAGAGTGCCCATGGTGCTCTGCAAACTGAGACCAGAAACGTGGGGTGCTGGGTTTTGTTTTCCAGGGCAGAAGCCTTTGTCAGTACCAAGTAGGCCCTTGTTCCTTAGGGACAGCCTGACAGCAAGATTTCCCTGAATATCAAGATGCTGCCCAGGGATATTCTGCCACCTGTGCCAACTCGGGCTGCTTTGAGAGTGCCCACAGAGCTCTTCAAACTGAGAGAAAGTATGTGGGGTTATGGGTTTTGTTTTCCAGGGCAGAAGCCTTTGTCAGTACCAAGTAGGCCCTCAGCCCTTAGAGGCAGTCTGCCTGCTGGATTTCCACGCATATCAAGATGCCACCCAGGGACAAGCTGCCACCTGTGCCAACTTGGGCTGCTTTGAGAGTGCCCATGGTGCTCTGCAAACTGAGACCAGAAACGTGGGGTGCTGGGTTTTGTTTTCCAGGGCAGAAGCCTTTGTCAGTACCAAGTAGGCCCTTGTTCCTTAGGGACAGCCTGACAGCAAGATTTCCCTGAATATCAAGATGCTGCCCAGGGATATTCTGCCACCTGTGCCAACTCGGGCTGCTTTGAGAGTGCCCACAGAGCTCTTCAAACTGAGAGAAAGTATGTGGGGTTATGGGTTTTGTTTTCCAGGGCAGAAGCCTTTGTCAGTACCAAGTAGGCCCTCAGCCCTTAGAGGCAGTCTGCCTGCTGGATTTCCACGCATATCAAGATGCCACCCAGGGACAAGCTGCCACCTGTGCCAACTTGGGCTGCTTTGAGAGTGCCCATGGTGCTCTGCAAACTGAGACCAGAAACGTGGGGTGCTGGGTTTTGTTTTCCAGGGCAGAAGCCTTTGTCAGTACCAAGTAGGCCCTTGTTCCTTAGGGACAGCCTGACAGCAAGATTTCCCTGAATATCAAGATGCTGCCCAGGGATATTCTGCCACCTGTGCCAACTCGGGCTGCTTTGAGAGTGCCCACAGAGCTCTTCAAACTGAGAGAAAGTATGTGGGGTTATGGGTTTTGTTTTCCAGGGCAGAAGCCTTTGTCAGTACCAAGTAGGCCCTCAGCCCTTAGAGGCAGTCTGCCTGCTGGATTTCCACGCATATCAAGATGCCACCCAGGGACAAGCTGCCACCTGTGCCAACTTGGGCTGCTTTGAGAGTGCCCATGGTGCTCTGCAAACTGAGACCAGAAACGTGGGGTGCTGGGTTTTGTTTTCCAGGGCAGAAGCCTTTGTCAGTACCAAGTAGGCCCTTGTTCCTTAGGGACAGCCTGACAGCAAGATTTCCCTGAATATCAAGATGCTGCCCAGGGATATTCTGCCACCTGTGCCAACTTGGGCTGCTTTGAGAGTGCCCATGGTGCTCTGCAAACTGAGACCAGAAACGTGGGGTTATGGGTTTTGTTTTCCAGGGCAGAAGCCTTTGTCAGTACCAAGTAGGCCCTCAGCCCTTAGAGGCAGTCTGCCTGCTGGATTTCCACGCATATCAAGATGCCACCCAGGGACAAGCTGCCACCTGTGCCAACTTGGGCTGCTTTGAGAGTGCCCATGGTGCTCTGCAAACTGAGACCAGAAAGGTGGTGTTCTGAGTGTTGTTTTCCCGGGCAGAAGCCTTTGTCAGTACCAGGTAGGCCGTTGGCCCTTGGGGGCCAGCTGCCTGCAGGATTTCCACGAATATCAAGATGCTGCCCAGGGACAAGCTGCCACCTGTGCCAACTCGGGCTGCTTTGAGAGTGCCCACAGAGCTCTTCAAACTGAGAGAAAGTATGTGGGGTTATGGGTTTTGTTTTCCAGGGCAGAAGCCTTTGTCAGTACCAAGTAGGCCCTCAGCCCTTAGAGGCAGTCTGCCTGCTGGATTTCCACGCATATCAAGATGCCACCCAGGGACAAGCTGCCACCTGTGCCAACTCGGGCTGCTTTGAGAGTGCCCATGGAGCTCTGCAAAGTGAGACCAGGAACTTGCCTTGGTGAGTTTTGTTTCCCCGGGCAGAAGCACATGCAGTACCAGGTAGGCTCTCGTAATTCAGGGCCGGCTGCCTCCTGGATTTCCACGAATATCAAGATGCCGCCCAGGGACAAGCTGGCACCTGTGCCAACTCGGGCTGCTTTGAGGGTGCCCACGGAGCTCTGCAAACTGAGATGTGGAACGTGGGGTTTTGGGTTTTGTTTTCCCGGGCAGAAGCCTTTGTCAGTACCAGGAGGGCCCTTATTCCTCAGGGGCAGGCTGGCGGCTCAATTTCCACGAATATCAAGATGCTGCCCAGGGACAAGCTGCAACTTGGGCCAACTCGCACTGCTTTGAGGGTGCCCACGGAGCTCTGCAAACTGAGATGTGGAACGTGGGGTGGTGGGTTTTGTTTTCCCGGGCAGAAGCCTCTCTCAGTGCCAGGTAGGCCCTTGTTCCTTAGGGGCAGGCTGGCAGCAAGATTTCCACGAATATCAAGATGCTGCCCAGGGACAAGCTGCCACCTGTGCCAACTCGGGCTGCTTTGAGAGTGCCCATGGAGCTCTGCAAACTGAGACCATGAACCTGGGGTGCTGAGTTTTGTTTCTCCGGGCAGAAGCATTTGCAGTGCCAGGTAGGCCCTTGGTCTTTAAGGGCAGGCAGCCTGCTGGATTTCCATGAATATCAAGATGCTGCCAAAGGACAAGCTGCCACCTGTGGCAACTCGCGCTGCTTTGAGAGTGCCCTTGGAGCTCTGCAAAGTGAGACCAGGGACGTGCGTTGGTGAGTTTTGTTTATCCGGGCAGAAGCATTTGTCAGTACCAGGTAGGCCCTCGGAATTTCAGGGCCGACTGCCTGCTGGATTTCCACGAATATCAAGATGCTGCCCAGGGACAAGCTGCCACCTGTGCCAACTCGAGCTGCTTTGAGGGTGCCCACGGAGCTCTGCAAACTGTGACCAGAAACGTGGGGTGCTGGGTTTTGTTTCCCCTGGCAGAAGCCTTTGTCAGTACCAGGTAGGCCCTTGGCCCTTGTGGGCCGGCTGCCTGCAGGATTTCCACGAATATCAAGATGCTGCCCAGGGACAAGCTGCCACCTGTGCCAACTTGGGCTGCTTTGAGAGTGCCCATGGAGCTCTGCAAACTGAGATGTGGAACGTGGGGTGGTGGGTTTTCTTTCCCCGGGCAGAAGCCTTTGTCAGTACCAGGAGGGTCCTTGTTCCTTAGGGGCAGGCTGCCGGCTCAATTTCCCCGAATATCAAGATGCTGCCATGGGACAAGCTGCCACCTGTGCCAACTCGCGCTGCTTTGAGGGTGCCCATGGAGCTCTGCAAACTGGGACCATTAACGTGAGGTGCTGAGTTTTGTTTCTCTGGGCAGAAACATTTGCAGTGCCAGGTAGGCCCTTGGTCTTAAAGGGCAGGCAGCCTGCTGGATTTCCATGAATATCAAGATGCTGCCAAAGGACAAGCTGCCACCTGTGCCAACTCGGGCTATTTTGAGAGCGCCCATGGTGCTCTGCAAACTGAGACCAGAAACGTGGGGTGCTGGGTTTTGTTTTCCAGAGCAGAAGCCTTTGTCAGTACCAGGTAGGCCCTTGGCCCTTGGGGGCCGGCTGCCGGTTGGATTTCCACGAATATCAAGATGCCGCCCAGAGACAAGCTGGCACCTGTGCCAACTCGGGCTGCTTTGAGGGTGCCCACGGAGCTCTGCAAACTGAGATGTGGAACGTGGGGTTATGGGTTTTGTTTTCCCGGGCAGAAGCCTTTGTCAGTACCAGGAGGGCCCTTGTTCCTCAGGGGCAGGCTTCCGGCTGGATTTCCACGAATATCAAGATGCTGCCCAGGGACAAGCTGCCACTTGTGCCAACTCGCGCTGCTTTGGGGGTGCCCATGGAGCTCTGCAAACTGAGACCAGGAACGTAGGGTTGTGGGTTTTGTTTTCCCGGGCAGAAGCCTCTCTCAGTACCAGGTAGGCCCTTGTTCCTTAGGGGCAGGCTGGCAGCAAGATTTCCACGAATATCAAGATGCTGCCCAGGGACAAGCTGCCACCTGTGCCAACTCGGGCTGCTTTGAGAGTGCCCATGGAGCTCTGCAAACTGGGACCATTAACGTGAGGTGCTGAGTTTTGTTTCTCTGGGCAGAAACATTTGCAGTGCCAGGTAGGCCCTTGGTCCTTAAGGGCAGTCAGCCTGCTGGATTTCCATGAATATCAAGATGCTGCCAAAGGACAAGCTGCCACCTGTGCCAACTTGCGCTGCTTTGATAGTGCCCATGGTGCTCTGCAAACTGAGACCAGAAACGTGGGGTGCTGGGTTTTGTTTTCCCGGGCAGAAGCCATTGTCAGTACCAGGTAGGCGCTTGGCCCTTGGGGGCCGGCTGCCTGCAGGATTTCCACGAATATCAAGATGCCGCCCATGGACAAATTGCCACCTGTGACAACTCGGGCTGCTTTGAGAGTGCCCATGGAGCTCTGCAAACTGAGATGTGGAACGTGGGGTGGTGGGTTTTGTTTTCCAGGGCAGAAGCCTTTGTCAGTACCAGATAGGCCCTTGTTCCTCAGGGGCAGGCTGGCGGCTCAATTTCCAGGAATATCAAGATGCTGCCCAGGGACAAGCTGCAACTTGTGCCAACTCGCGCTGCTTTGAGGGTGCCCACGGAGCTCTGCAAACTGAGACCAGGAACGTAGGGTTGTGGGTTTTGTTTTCCCGGGCAGAAGCCTTTGTCAGTACCAGGTAGGCCCTTGTTCCTTAGGGGCAGGCTAGCAGGAAGATTTCCACGAATATCAAGATGCTGCCCAGGGACAAGCTGCCACCTGCGCCAACTCGCGCTGCTTTGAGAGTGCCCATGGAGCTCTGCAAACTGAGACCATGAACCTGGGGTGCTGAGTTTTGTTTCTCCGGGCAGAAGCATTTGCAGTGCCAGGTAGGCCCTCGGTCCTTAAGGGCAGGCAGCCTGCTGGATTTCCACGAATATCAAGATGCTGCCCAGGGACAAGCTGCCACCTGTGCCAACTCGCGCTGCTTTGAGAGTGCCCATGGTGCTCTGCAAACTGAGACCAGAAACGTGGGGTGCTGGGTTTTGTTTTCCAGGGCAGAAGCCTTTGTCAGTACCAAGTAGGCCCTTGTTCCTTAGGGACAGCCTGACAGCAAGATTTCCCTGAATATCAAGATGCTGCCCAGGGATATTCTGCCACCTGTGCCAACTCGGGCTGCTTTGAGAGTGCCCACGGAGTTCTTCAAGCTGAGACCATTAACGTGGGTTTGTGGGTTTTGTTTTCCCGGGCAGAAACATTTACAGGGCCAGGTAGGCCCTCGGCCCTTTGGGGGGAGACTGGCACCAGGATTTCCACGAAAATCTGGTTTCCGCCAAGGGACAAGCTGCCACCTGTGCCAACTCGGGCTGCTTTGAGAGTGCCCATGGAGCTCTAAAAACTGAGACCAGGAAAGTGGTGTTCTGAGTTTTGTTTTCCCGGGCAGAAGCCTTTGTCAGTACCAGGTAGGCCGTTGGCCCTTGGGGGCCAGCTGCCTGCAGGATTTCCACGAATATCAAGATGCCGCCCAGGGACAAGCTGCCACCTGTGCCAACTCGGGCTGCTTTGAGAGTGCCCATGGAGCTCTGCAAAGTGAGACCAGGAACTTGCCTTGGTGAGTTTTGTTTCCCCGGGCAGAAGCATTTGCAGTACCAGGTAGGCTCTCGTAATTCAGGGCGGCTGCCTCCTGGATTTCCACGAATATCAAGATGCCGCCCAGGGACAAGCTTCCACTTGTGCCAACTCGCGCTGCTTTGAGGGTGCCCACGGAGCTCTGCAAACTGAGACCAGGAACGTAGGGTTGTGGGTTTTGTTTTCCCGGGCAGAAGCCTCTCTCAGTACCAGGTAGGCCCTTGTTCCTTAGGGGCAGGCTGGCAGCAAGATTTCCACGAATATCAAGATGCTGCCCAGGGACAAGCTGCCACCTGTGCCAACTCGGGCTGCTTTGAGAGTTCCCATGGAGCTCTGCAAACTGGGACCATTAACGTGAGGTGCTGAGTTTTGTTTCTCTGGGCAGAAACATTTGCAGTGCCAGGTAGGCCCTTGGTCTTTGAGGGCAGGCAGCCTGCTGGATTTCCATGAATATCAAGATGCTGCCAAAGGACAAGCTGCCACCTGTGCCAACTCGTGCTGCTTTGAGAGTGCCCATGGTGCTCTGCAAACTGAGACCAGAAACGTGGGGTGCTGGGTTTTGTTTTCCAGAGCAGAAGCCTTTGTCAGTACCAGGTAGGCCCTTGGCCCTTGGGGGCCGGGTGCCTGCAGGATTTCCATGAATATCAAGATGCCGCCCAGGGACAAACTGCCACCTGTGCCAACTCGGGCTGCTTTGAGAGTGCCCATGGTGCTCTGCAAACTGAGACCAGAAACGTGGGGTGGCGGGTTTTGTTTCCCTGGGCAGAAGCCTTTGTCAGTACCAGGAGGGCCCTTGTTCCTCAGGGGCAGGCTGGCGGCTCGATTTCCACGAATATCAAGATGCTGCCCAGGGACAAGCTGCAACTTGTGCCAACTCGCAGTGTTTTGAGGGTGCCCACGGAGCTCTGCAAAGTGAGACCAGGAACGTAGGACTGTGGGTTTTGTTTTCCCGGACAGAAGCCTCTCTCCGTACCAGGTAGGCCCTCCACACTTAGGGGCAGGCTGGCAGCAAGATTTCCACGAATATCAAGATGCTGCCCAGGGACAAGCTGCCACCTGTGCCAACTCGGGCTGCTTTGAGAGTGCCCACGGAGCTCTGCAAACTGTGGCCAGGACGGTGGGGTGCTGAGTTTTTTTTTTCCCGGGCAGAAGCCTTTGTCAGTACTAGGTAGGCCCATGGTCTTTCAGGGCCGTCAGCCTGCTGAATTTCAATGAATATCAAGATGCTGCCCACGGAGGAGCTGCCACCTGTGCCAACTCGGGCTGCTTTGAGAGTGCCCATGGTGCTCTGCAAACTGAGACCAGGACGTAGGATTGTGGGTTTTGTTTTCCCGGTCAGAAGCCTTTGTAAGTACCAGGTGGGCCCTTGTTCCATAGGGGCAGGCTGCCGGCTGGATTTCCACGAATATCAAGATGCCGCCCAGGGACAAGCTGCCACCTGTGCCAACTCGGGCTGCTTTGAGAGTTCCCATGGAGCTCTGCAAACTGAGACCAGGAACGTGGGGTCGTGGGTTTTGTTTTCCCGGGCAGAAGCCTTTGTCAGTACCAAGAAGCCCCTCAGCCCTTAGAGGCAGTCTGCCTGCTGGATTTCCCCGAATATCAAGATGCCGCCCAGGGACAAGCTGCCACCTGTGCCAACTCGGGCTGCTTTGAGAGTGCCCATGGAGCTCTGCGAAGTTAGACCAGGAACTTGCCTTGGTGAGTTTTGTTTTCCAGGGCAGAAGCCTTTGTCAGTACCAGGTAGGCTCTCGTAATTCAGGGCCGGCTGCCTCCTGGATTTCCACGAATATCAAGATGCTGCCCAGAGACCAGCTTCCACTTGTGCCAACTCGCGCTGCTTTGAGGTTGCCCACAGAGCTCTGCAAACTGAGACCAGGAACGTAGGGTTGTGGGTTTTGTTTTCCCTGGGCAGAAGCCTTTGTCAGTACCAGGTAGGCCCTTGTTCCTTAGGGGCAGGCTGGCAGCAAGATTTCCACGAATATCAAGATGCTGCCCAGGGACAAGCTGCCACCTGTGCCAACTCGGGCTGCTTTGAGAGTGCCCATGGAGCTCTGAAAACTGGGACCATTAACGTGAGGTGCTGAGTTTTGTTTCTCTGGGCAGAAACATTTGCAGTGCCAGGTAGGCCCTTGGTCTTTGAGGGCAGGCAGCCTGCTGGATTTCCATGAATATCAAGATGCTGCCCAGGGACAAGCTGCCACCTGTGCCAACTCGGGCTGCTTTGAGTGTGCCCACGGAGCTCTGCAAACTGAGATGTGGAACGTGGGGTTATGGGTTTTGTTTTCCCAGGCAGAAGCCTTTGTCAGTACCAGGTAGGCCCTTGTTCCTCAGGGGCAGGCTGCCCGCTGGATTTCCACGAATATCAAGATGCTGCCCAGGGACAAGCTGCCACTTGTGCCAACTCGGGCTGCTTTGAGAGTGCCCACGGAGCTCTGCAAACTGAGACCAGGAACGTAGGGTTGTGGGTTTTGTTTTCCCGGGCAGAAGCCTCTCTCAGTACCAGGTAGGCCCTTGTTCCTTAGGGGCAGGCTGGCAGCAAGATTTCCACGAATATCAAGATGCTGCCCAGGGACAAGCTGCCACCTGTGCCAACTCGCGCTGCTTTGAGAGTGCCCATGGAGCTCTGCAAACTGAGACCATGAACCTGTGTTGCTGAGTTTTGTTTCTCCGGGCAGAAGCATTTGCAGTGCCAGGTAGGCCCTCGGTCCTTAAGGGCAGGCAGCCTGCTGGATTTCCACGAATATCAAGATGCTGCCCAGGGACAAGCTGCCACCTGTGCCAACTCGCGCTGCTTTGAGAGTGCCCATGGTGCTCTGCAAACTGAGACCAGAAACGTGGTGTTCTGAGTGTTGTTTTCCCGGGCAGAAGCCTTTGTCAGTACCAGGTAGGCCGTTGGCCCTTGGGGGCCAGCTGCCTGCAGGATTTCCACGAATATCAAGATGCTGCCCAGGGACAAGCTGCCACCTGTGCCAACTCGGGCTGCTTTGAGAGTGCCCACAGAGCTCTTCAAACTGAGAGAAAGTATGTGGGGTTATGGGTTTTGTTTTCCAGGGCAGAAGCCTTTGTCAGTACCAAGTAGGCCCTCAGCCCTTAGAGGCAGTCTGCCTGCTGGATTTCCACGCATATCAAGATGCCACCCAGGGACAAGCTGCCACCTGTGCCAACTTGGGCTGCTTTGAGAGTGCCCATGGAGCTCTGCAAAGTGAGACCAGGAACATGCCTTGGTGAGTTTTGTTTCCCCGGGCAGAAGCATTTGCAGTACCAGGTAGGCTCTCGTAATTCAGGGCGGCTGCCTCCTGGATTTCCACGAATATCAAGATGCCGCCCAGGGACAAGCTTCCACTTGTGCCAACTCGCGCTGCTTTGAGGGTGCCCACGGAGCTCTGCAAACTGAGACCAGGAACGTAGGGTTGTGGGTTTTGTTTTCCCGGGCAGAAGCCTCTCTCAGTACCAGGTAGGCCCTTGTTCCTTAGGGGCAGGCTGGCAGCAAGATTTCCACGAATATCAAGATGCTGCCCAGGGACAAGCTGCCACCTGTGCCAACTCGGGCTGCTTTGAGAGTTCCCATGGAGCTCTGCAAACTGGGACCATTAACGTGAGGTGCTGAGTTTTGTTTCTCTGGGCAGAAACATTTGCAGTGCCAGGTAGGCCCTTGGTCTTTGAGGGCAGGCAGCCTGCTGGATTTCCATGAATATCAAGATGCTGCCAAAGGACAAGCTGCCACCTGTGCCAACTCGTGCTGCTTTGAGAGTGCCCATGGTGCTCTGCAAACTGAGACCAGAAACGTGGGGTGCTGGGTTTTGTTTTCCAGAGCAGAAGCCTTTGTCAGTACCAGGTAGGCCCTTGGCCCTTAGGGGCCGGCTGCCTGCAGGATTTCCATGAATATCAAGATGCCGCCCAGGGACAAACTGCCACCTGTGCCAACTCGGGCTGCTTTGAGAGTGCCCATGGTGCTCTGCAAACTGAGACCAGAAACGTGGGGTGGCGGGTTTTGTTTCCCTGGGCAGAAGCCTTTGTCAGTACCAGGAGGGCCCTTGTTCCTCAGGGGCAGGCTGGCGGCTCGATTTCCACGAATATCAAGATGCTGCCCAGGGACAAGCTGCAACTTGTGCCAACTCGCAGTGTTTTGAGGGTGCCCACGGAGCTCTGCAAAGTGAGACCAGGAACGTAGGACTGTGGGTTTTGTTTTCCCGGACAGAAGCCTCTCTCCGTACCAGGTAGGCCCTCCACACTTAGGGGCAGGCTGGCAGCAAGATTTCCACGAATATCAAGATGCTGCCCAGGGACAAGCTGCCACCTGTGCCAACTCGGGCTGCTTTGAGAGTGCCCACGGAGCTCTGCAAACTGTGGCCAGGACGGTGGGGTGCTGAGTTTTTTTTTCCCGGGCAGAAGCCTTTGTCAGTACTAGGTAGGCCCATGGTCTTTCAGGGCCGTCAGCCTGCTGAATTTCAATGAATATCAAGATGCTGCCCACGGAGGAGCTGCCACCTGTGCCAACTCGGGCTGCTTTGAGAGTGCCCATGGTGCTCTGCAAACTGAGACCAGGACGTAGGATTGTGGGTTTTGTTTTCCCGGTCAGAAGCCTTTGTAAGTACCAGGTGGGCCCTTGTTCCATAGGGGCAGGCTGCCGGCTGGATTTCCACGAATATCAAGATGCCGCCCAGGGACAAGCTGCCACCTGTGCCAACTCGGGCTGCTTTGAGAGTTCCCATGGAGCTCTGCAAACTGAGACCAGGAACGTGGGGTCGTGGGTTTTGTTTTCCCGGGCAGAAGCCTTTGTCAGTACCAAGAAGCCCCTCAGCCCTTAGAGGCAGTCTGCCTGCTGGATTTCCCCGAATATCAAGATGCCGCCCAGGGACAAGCTGCCACCTGTGCCAACTCGGGCTGCTTTGAGAGTGCCCATGGAGCTCTGCGAAGTTAGACCAGGAACTTGCCTTGGTGAGTTTTGTTTTCCAGGGCAGAAGCCTTTGTCAGTACCAGGTAGGCTCTCGTAATTCAGGGCCGGCTGCCTCCTGGATTTCCACGAATATCAAGATGCTGCCCAGAGACCAGCTTCCACTTGTGCCAACTCGCGCTGCTTTGAGGTTGCCCACAGAGCTCTGCAAACTGAGACCAGGAACGTAGGGTTGTGGGTTTTGTTTTCCCTGGGCAGAAGCCTTTGTCAGTACCAGGTAGGCCCTTGTTCCTTAGGGGCAGGCTGGCAGCAAGATTTCCACGAATATCAAGATGCTGCCCAGGGACAAGCTGCCACCTGTGCCAACTCGGGCTGCTTTGAGAGTGCCCATGGAGCTCTGAAAACTGGGACCATTAACGTGAGGTGCTGAGTTTTGTTTCTCTGGGCAGAAACATTTGCAGTGCCAGGTAGGCCCTTGGTCTTTAAGGGCTGGCAGCCTGCTGGATTTCCATGAATATCAAGATGCTGCCCAGGGACAAGCTGCCACCTGTGCCAACTCGGGCTGCTTTGAGTGTGCCCACGGAGCTCTGCAAACTGAGATGTGGAACGTGGGGTTATGGGTTTTGTTTTCCCAGGCAGAAGCCTTTGTCAGTACCAGGTAGGCCCTTGTTCCTCAGGGGCAGGCTGCCCGCTGGATTTCCACGAATATCAAGATGCTGCCCAGGGACAAGCTGCCACTTGTGCCAACTCGGGCTGCTTTGAGAGTGCCCACGGAGCTCTGCAAACTGAGACCAGGAACGTAGGGTTGTGGGTTTTGTTTTCCCGGGCAGAAGCCTTTGTCAGTACCAGGTAGGCCCTTGTTCCTTAGGGGCAGGCTGGCAGCAAGATTTCCACGAATATCAAGATGCCGCCCAGGGACAAGCTGCCACCTGTGCCAACTCGGGCTGCTTTGAGAGTGCCCATGGAGCTCTGCAAACTGAGACCATGAACCTGTGTTGCTGAGTTTTGTTTCTCCGGGCAGAAGCATTTGCAGTGCCAGGTAGGCCCTCGGTCCTTAAGGGCAGGCAGCCTGCTGGATTTCCACGAATATCAAGATGCTGCCCAGGGACAAGCTGCCACCTGTGCCAACTCGCGCTGCTTTGAGAGTGCCCATGGTGCTCTGCAAACTGAGACCAGAAACGTGGTGTTCTGAGTTTTGTTTTCCCGGGCAGAAGCCTTTGTCAGTACCAGGTAGGCCGTTGGCCCTTGGGGGCCAGCTGCCTGCAGGATTTCCACGAATATCAAGATGCTGCCCAGGGACAAGCTGCCACCTGTGCCAACTCGGGCTGCTTTGAGAGTGCCCACAGAGCTCTTCAAACTGAGAGAAAGTATGTGGGGTTATGGGTTTTGTTTTCCAGGGCAGAAGCCTTTGTCAGTACCAAGTAGGCCCTCAGCCCTTAGAGGCAGTCTGCCTGCTGGATTTCCACGCATATCAAGATGCTGCCCAGGGACAAGCTGCCACCTGTGCCAACTCGGGCTGCTTTGAGAGTGCCCATGGAGCTCTGCAAAGTGAGACCAGGAACTTGCCTTGGTGAGTTTTGTTTCCCCGGGCAGAAGCACATGCAGTACCAGGTAGGCACTCGTAATTCAGGGCCGGCTGCCTCCTGGATTTCCACGAATATCAAGATGCTGCCCAGGGACAAGCTTCCACTTGTGCCAACTCGCGCTGCTTTGAGGGTGCCCACGGAGCTCTGCAAACTGAGACCAGGAACGTAGGGTTGTGGGTTTTGTTTTCCCGGGCAGAAGCCTCTCTCAGTACCAGGTAGGCCCTTGGTCCTTAAGGGCAGGCTGGCAGCAAGATTTCCACGAATATCAAGATGCTGCCCAGGGACAAGCTGCCACCTGTGCCAACTCGGGCTGCTTTGAGAGTGCCCATGGAGCTCTGCAAACTGAGATGTGGAACGTGGGGTTGTGGGTTTTGTTTTCCCGGGCAGAAGCCTTTGTCAGTACCAGGAGGGCCCTTCCTCAGGGGCAGGCGGCGGCTCATTTCCACGAATATCAAGATGCTGCCCAGGGACAAGCTGCAACTTGGGCCAACTCGCACTGCTTTGAGGGTGCCCACTCTGCAAACTGAGATGTGGAACGTGGGGTGGTGGGTGTTGTTTTCCCGGGCAGAAGCCTTAGTGCCAGGTAGGCCCTTGCTTAGGGGCAGCTGGCAGCAAGATTTCCACGAATATCAAGATGCTGCCATGGGACAAGCTGCCACCTGTGCCAACTCGCGCTGCTTTGAGGGTGCCCATGGAGCTCTGCAAACTGGGACCATTAACGTGAGGTGCTGAGTTTTGTTTCTCTGGGCAGAAACATTTGCAGTGCCAGGTAGGCCCTTGGTCTTTAAGGGCAGGCAGCCTGCTGGATTTCCATGAATATCAAGATGCTGCCAAAGGACAAGCTGCCACCTGTGCCAACTCGGGCTGCTTTGAGAGTGCCCATGGTGCTCTGCAAACTGAGACCAGAAACGTGGGGTGCTGGGTTTTGTTTTCCAGAGCAGAAGCCTTTGTCAGTACCAGGTAGGCCCTTGGCCCTTGGGGGCCGGCTGCCGGCTGGATTTCCACGAATATCAAGATGCCGCCCAGGGACAAGCTGCCACCTGTGCCAACTCGGGCTGCTTTGAGGGTGCCCACGGAGCTCTGCAAACTGAGATGTGGAACGTGGGGTTATGGGTTTTGTTTTCCCGGGCAGAAGCCTTTGTCAGTACCAGGAGGGCCCTTGTTCCTTAGGGGCAGGCTTCCGGCTGGATTTCCACGAATATCAAGATGCTGCCCAGGGACAAGCTGCCACTAGTGCCAATTCGCGCTGCTTTGGGGGTGCCCATGGAGCTCTGCAAACTGAGACCAGGAACGTAGGGTTGTGGGTTTTGTTTTCCCGGGCAGAAGCCTTTGTCAGTACCAGGTAGGCCCTTGTTCCTTAGGGGCAGGCTGGCAGCAAGATTGCCACGAATATCAAGATGCTGCCCAGGGACAAGCTGCCACCTGTGCCAACTCGGGCTGCTTTGAGAGTGCCCATGGAGCTCTGCAAACTGAGACCATGAACCTGGGGTGCTGAGTTTTGTTTCTCCGGGCAGAAGCATTTGAAGTACCAGGCAGGCTCTCGGAACTTCAGGGCAGGCTGCCTCCTGGATTTCCACGAATATCAAGATGCTGCCCAGGGACAAGCTGCCACTTGTGCCAACTCGCGCTGCTTTGAGGGTGCCCACGGAGCTCTGCAAACTGAGACCAGGAACGTAGGGTTGTGGGTTTTGTTTTCCCAGGCAGAAGCCTCTCTCAGTACCAGGTAGGCCCTTGTTCCTTAGGGGCAGGCTGGCAGCAAGATTTCCACGAATATCAAGATGCTGCCCAGGGACAAGCTGCCACCTGTGCCAACTCGGGCTGCTTTGAGAGTGCCCATGGAGCTCTTCAAACTGGGACCATTAACGTGAGGTGCTGAGTTTTGTTTCTCTGGGCAGAAACATTTGCAGTGCCAGGTAGGCCCTAGGTCCTTAAGGGCAGTCAGCCTGCTGGTTTTCCATGAATATCAAGATGCTGCCAAAAGACAAGCTGCCACCTGTGCCAACTCGCGCTGCTTTGAGAGTGCCCATGGTGCTCTGCAAACTGAGACCAGAAACGTGGGGTGCTGGGTTTTGTTTTCCCGGGCAGAAGCCATTGTCAGTACCAGGTAGGCGCTTGGCCCTTGGGGGCCGGCTGCCTGCAGGATTTCCACGAATATCAAGATGCCGCCCATGGACAAATTGCCACCTGTGACAACTCGGGCTGCTTTGAGAGTGCCCATGGAGCTCTGCAAACTGAGATGTGGAACGTGGGGTGGTGGGTTTTGTTTTCCAGGGCAGAAGCCTTTGTCAGTACCAGATAGGCCCTTGTTCCTCAGGGGCAGGCTGGCGGCTCAATTTCCACGAATATCAAGATGCTGCCCAGGGACAAGCTGCAACTTGTGCCAACTCGCGCTGCTTTGAGGGTGCCCACGGAGCTCTGCAAACTGAGACCAGGAACGTAGGGTTGTGGGTTTTGTTTTCCCGGGCAGAAGCCTCTCTCAGTACCAGGTAGGCCCTTGTTCCTTAGGGGCAGGCTAGCAGGAAGATTTCCACGAATATCAAGATGCTGCCCAGGGACAAGCTGCCACCTGCGCCAACTCGCGCTGCTTTGAGAGTGCCCATGGAGCTCTGCAAACTGAGACCATGAACCTGGGGTGCTGAGTTTTGTTTCTCCGGGCAGAAGCATTTGCAGTGCCAGGTAGGCCCTCGGTCCTTAAGGGCAGGCAGCCTCCTGGATTTCCACAAATATCAAGATGCTGCCCAGGGACAAGCTGCCACCTGTGCCAACTCGCGCTGCTTTGAGAGTGCCCATGGTGCTCTGCAAACTGAGACCAGAAACGTGGGGTGCTGGGTTTTGTTTTCCAGGGCAGAAGCCTTTGTCAGTACCAAGTAGGCCCTTGTTCCTTAGGGACAGCCTGACAGCAAGATTTCCCTGAATATCAAGATGCTGCCCAGGGATATTCTGCCACCTGTGCCAACTCGGGCTGCTTTGAGAGTGCCCACGGAGTTCTTCAAGCTGAGACCATTAACGTGGGTTTGTGGGTTTTGTTTTCCCGGGCAGAAACATTTACAGGGCCAGGTAGGCCCTCGGCCCTTTGGGGGGAGACTGGCACCAGGATTTCCACGAAAATCTAGTTTCCGCCAAGGGACAAGCTGCCACCTGTGCCAAATCAGGCTTCTTTGAGAGTGCCCATGGAGCTCTAAAAACTGAGACCAGGAAAGTGGTGTTCTGAGTTTTGTTTTCCCGGGCAGAAGCCTTTGTCAGTACCAGGTAGGCCGTTGGCCCTTGGGGGCCAGCTGCCTGCAGGATTTCCACGAATATCAAGATGCCGCCCAGGGACAAGCTGCCACCTGTGCCAACTCGGGCTGCTTTGAGAGTGCCCATGGAGCTCTGCAAAGTGAGACCAGGAACTTGCCTTGGTGAGTTTTGTTTCCCCGGGCAGAAGCATTTGCAGTACCAGGTAGGCTCTCGTAATTCAGGGCGGCTGCCTCCTGGATTTCCACGAATATCAAGATGCCGCCCAGGGACAAGCTTCCACTTGTGCCAACTCGCGCTGCTTTGAGGGTGCCCACGGAGCTCTGCAAACTGAGACCAGGAACGTAGGGTTGTGGGTTTTGTTTTCCCGGGCAGAAGCCTCTCTCAGTACCAGGTAGGCCCTTGTTCCTTAGGGACAGCCTGGCAGCAAGATTTCCACGAATATCAAGATGCTGCCCAGGGACAAGCTGCCACCTGTGCCAACTCGGGCTGCTTTGAGAGTTCCCATGGAGCTCTGCAAACTGGGACCATTAACGTGAGGTGCTGAGTTTTGTTTCTCTGGGCAGAAACATTTGCAGTGCCAGGTAGGCCCTTGGTCTTTGAGGGCAGGCAGCCTGCTGGATTTCCATGAATATCAAGATGCTGCCAAAGGACAAGCTGCCACCTGTGCCAACTCGTGCTGCTTTGAGAGTGCCCATGGTGCTCTGCAAACTGAGACCAGAAACGTGGGGTGCTGGGTTTTGTTTTCCAGAGCAGAAGCCTTTGTCAGTACCAGGTAGGCCCTTGGCCCTTGGGGGCCGGCTGCCTGCAGGATTTCCACGAATATCAAGATGCCGCCCAGGGACAAACTGCCACCTGTGCCAACTCGGGCTGCTTTGAGAGTGCCCATGGTGCTCTGCAAACTGAGACCAGAAACGTGGGGTGGCGGGTTTTGTTTCCCTGGGCAGAAGCCTTTGTCAGTACCAGGAGGGCCCTTGTTCCTCAGGGGCAGGCTGGCGGCTCGATTTCCACGAATATCAAGATGCTGCCCAGGGACAAGCTGCAACTTGTGCCAACTCGCAGTGCTTTGAGGGTGCCCACGGAGCTCTGCAAAGTGAGACCAGGAACGTAGGACTGTGGGTTTTGTTTTCCCGGACAGAAGCCTCTCTCCGTACCAGGTAGGCCCTCCACACTTAGGGGCAGGCTGGCAGCAAGATTTCCACGAATATCAAGATGCTGCCCAGGGACAAGCTGCCACCTGTGCCAACTCGCGCTGCTTTGAGAGTGCCCACGGAGCTCTGCAAACTGTGGCCGGGACGGTGGGGTGCTGAGTTTTTTTTTCCCGGGCAGAAGCCTTTGTCAGTACTAGGTAGGCCCATGGTCTTTCAGGGCCGTCAGCCTGCTGAATTTCAATGAATATCAAGATGCTGCCCACGGAGGAGCTGCCACCTGTGCCAACTCGGGCTGCTTTGAGAGTGCCCATGGTGCTCTGCAAACTGAGACCAGGACGTAGGATTGTGGGTTTTGTTTTCCCGGTCAGAAGCCTTTGTGAGTACCAGGTGGGCCCTTGTTCCATAGGGGCAGGCTGCCGGCTGGATTTCCACGAATATCAAGATGCTGCCCAGGGACAAGCTGCCACCTGTGCCAACTCGGGCTGCTTTGAGAGTGCCCATGGAGCTCTGCAAACTGAGACCAGGAACGTGGGGTCGTGGGTTTTGTTTTCCCGGGCAGAAGCCTTTGTCAGTACCAAGAAGCCCCTCAGCCCTTAGAGGCAGTCTGCCTGCTGGATTTCCCCGAATATCAAGATGCCGCCCAGGGACAAGCTGCCACCTGTGCCAACTCGGGCTGCTTTGAGAGTGCCCATGGAGCTCTGCGAAGTTCGACCAGGAACTTGCCTTGGTGAGTTTTGTTTTCCAGGGCAGAAGCCTTTGTCAGTACCAGGTAGGCTCTCGTAATTCAGGGCCGGCTGCCTCCTGGATTTCCACGAATATCAAGATGCTGCCCAGAGACCAGCTTCCACTTGTGCCAACTCGCGCTGCTTTGAGGTTGCCCACGGAGCTCTGCAAACTGAGACCAGGAACGTAGGGTTGTGGGTTTTGTTTTCCCGGGCAGAAGCCTCTCTCAGTACCAGGTAGGCCCTTGTTCCTTAGGGGCAGGCTGGCAGCAAGATTTCCACGAATATCAAGATGCTGCCCAGGGACAAGCTGCCACCTGTGCCAACTCGGGCTGCTTTGAGAGTGCCCATGGAGCTCTGAAAACTGGGACCATTAACGTGAGGTGCTGAGTTTTGTTTCTCTGGGCAGAAACATTTGCAGTGCCAGGTAGGCCCTTGGTCTTTAAGGGCTGGCAGCCTGCTGGATTTCCATGAATATCAAGATGCTGCCCAGGGACAAGCTGCCACCTGTGCCAACTCGGGCTGCTTTGAGTGTGCCCACGGAGCTCTGCAAACTGAGATGTGGAACGTGGGGTTATGGGTTTTGTTTTCCCCGGGCAGAAGCCTTTGTCAGTACCAGGTAGGCCCTTGTTCCTCAGGGGCAGGCTGCCCGCTGGATTTCCGCGAATATCAAGATGCTGCCCAGGGACAAGCTGCCACTTGTGCCAACTCGGGCTGCTTTGAGAGTGCCCACGGAGCTCTGCAAACTGAGACCAGGAACGTAGGGTTGTGGGTTTTGTTTTCCCAGGCAGAAGCCTCTCTCAGTACCAGGTAGGCCCTTGTTCCTTAGGGGCAGGCTGGCAGCAAGATTTCCACGAATATCAAGATGCTGCCCAGGGACAAGCTGCCACCTGTGCCAACTCGGGCTGCTTTGAGAGTGCCCATGGAGCTCTGCAAACTGAGACCATGAACCTGTGTTGCTGAGTTTTGTTTCTCCGGGCAGAAGCATTTGCAGTGCCAGGTAGGCCCTCGGTCCTTAAGGGCAGGCAGCCTGCTGGATTTCCACGAATATCAAGATGCTGCCCAGGGACAAGCTGCCACCTGTGCCAACTCGCACTGCTTTGAGAGTGCCCATGGTGCTCTGCAAACTGAGACCAGAAACGTGGTGTTCTGAGTTTTGTTTTCCCGGGCAGAAGCCTTTGTCAGTACCAGGTAGGCCCTTGTTCCTTAGGGGCAGGCTGGCAGCAAGATTTCCACGAATATCAAGATGCTGCCCAGGGACAAGCTGCCACCTGTGCCAACTCGGGCTGCTTTGAGAGTTCCCATGGAGCTCTGCAAACTGGGACCATTAACGTGAGGTGCTGAGTTTTGTTTCTCTGGGCAGAAACATTTGCAGTGACAGGTAGGCCCTTGGTCTTTGAGGGCAGGCAGCCTGCTGGATTTCCATGAATATCAAGATGCTGCCAAAGGACAAGCTGCCACCTGTGCCAACTCCCGCTGCTTTGAGAGTGCCCATGGTGCTCTGCAAACTGAGACCAGAAACGTGGGGTGCTGGGTTTTGTTTCCCCGGGCAGAAGCCACTGTCAGTACCAGGTCAGGCCTTGGCCCTTGGGGGCCGGCTGCCTGCAGGATTTCCACGAATATCAAGATGCCGCCCAGGGACAAATTGCCACCTGTGCCAACTCGGGCTGCTTTGAGAGTGCCCATGGAGCTCTGCAAACTGAGATGTGGAACGTGGGGTGGTGGGTTTTGTTTTCCAGGGCAGAAGCCTTTGTCAGTACCAGGTAGGCCCTTGTTCCTCAGGGGCAGGCTGCCCGCTGGATTTCCACGAATATCAAGATGCTGCCCAGGGACAAGCTTCCACTTGTGCCAACTCGCCCTGCTTTGAGGGTGCCCACGGAGCTCTGAAAACTGAGACCAGGAACGTAGGGTTGTGGGTTTTGTTTTCCCGGGCAGAAGCCTCTCTCAGTACCAGGTAGGCCCTTGTTCCATAGAGGTAGGCTGGCAGCAAGATTTCCACGAATATCAAGATGCTGCCCAGGGACAAGCTGCCACCTGCGCCAAATCGCGCTGCTTTGAGAGTGCCCATGGAGCTCTGCAAACTGAGACCATGAACCTGGGGTGCTGAGTTTTGTTTCTCCGGGCAGAAGCATTTGACGTGCCAGGTAGGCCCTCGGTCCTTAAGGGCAGGCAGCCTGCTGTATTTCCACGAATATCAAGATGCTGCCCAGGGACAAGCTGCCACCTGTGCCAACTCTCGCTGCTTTGAGAGTGCCCATGGTGCTCTGCAAACTGAGACCAGAAACGTGGTGTTCTGAGTGTTGTTTTCCCGGGCAGAAGCCTTTGTCAGTACCAGGTAGGCCGTTGGCCCTTTGGGGCCAGCTGCCTGCAGGATTTCCACGAATATCAAGATGCTGCCCAGGGACAAGCTGCCACCTGTGCCAACTCGGGCTGCTTTGAGAGTGCCCACAGAGCTCTTCAAACTGAGAGAAAGTATGTGGGGTTATGGGTTTTGTTTTCCAGGGCAGAAGCCTTTCTCAGTACCAAGTAGGCCCTCAGCCCTTAGAGGCAGTCTGCCTGCTGGATTTCCACGAATATCAAGATGCCACCCAGGGACAAGCTGCCACCTGTGCCAACTCGGGCTGCTTTGAGAGTGCCCATGGAGCTCTGCAAAGTGAGACCAGGAACTTGCCTTGGTGAGTTTTGTTTCCCCGGGCAGAAGCCTTTGTCAGTACCAGGTAGGCTCTCGTTATTCAGGGCCGGCTGCCTCCTGGATTTCCACGAATATGAAGATGCTGCCCAGGGACAAGCTTCCACTTGTGCCAACTCGCGCTGCTTTGAGGGTGCCCATGGTGCTCTGCAAACTGAGACCAGGAACGTAGGGTTGTGGGTTTTGTTTTCCCGGGCAGAAGCCTCTCTCAGTACCAGGTAGGCCCTTGTTCCTTAGGGGCAGGCTGGCAGCAAGATTTCCACGAATATCAAGATGCTGCCCAGGGACAAGCTGCCACCTGTGCCAACTCGGGCTGCTTTGAGAGTTCCCATGGAGCTCTGCAAACTGGGACCATTAACGTGAGGTGCTGAGTTTTGTTTCTCTGGGCAGAAACATTTGCAGTGCCAGGTAGGCCCTTGGTCTTTGAGGGCAGGCAGCCTGCTGGATTTCCATGAATATCAAGATGCTGCCAAAGGACAAGATGCTGCCACCTGTGCCAACTCGCGCTGCTTTGAGAGTGCCCATGGTGCTCTGCAAACTGAGACCAGAAAGCGTGGGGCTGCTGGGTTTGCTCTGTTTTCCCCGGGCAGAAGCCATTGTCAGTACCAGGTAGGCGCTTGGCCCTTGCAGGATTTCCACGGGGCCGGCTGCCTACAGGATTTCCACGAATATCAAAGATGCCGCCCATGGACAAATATGCCACCTGTGACAACTCGGGCTGCTTTGAGAGTGCCCATGGAGCTCTGCAAACTGAGATGTGGAACGTGGGGTGGTGGGTTTTGTTTTCCTGGGCAGAAGCCTTTGTCAGTACCAGATAGGCCCTTGTTCCTCAGGGGCAGGCTGGCGGCTCAATTTCCACGAATATCAAGATGCTGCCCAGGGACAAGCTGCAACTTGTGCCAACTCGCGCTGCTTTGAGGGTGCCCACGGAGCTCTGCAAACTGAGACCAGGAACGTAGGGTTGTGGGTTTTGTTTTCCCGGGCAGAAGGCTCTCTCAGTACCAGGTAGGCCCTTGTTCCTTAGGGGCAGGCTAGAAGGAAGATTTCCACGAATATCAAGATGCTGCCCAGGGACAAGCTGCCACCTGCGCCAACTCGCGCTGCTTTGAGAGTGCCCATGGAGCTCTGCAAACTGAGACCATGAACCTGGGGTGCTGAGTTTTGTTTCTCAGAGCAGAAGCATTTGCAGTGCCAGGTAGGCCCTCGGTCCTTAAGGGCAGGCAGCCTGCTGGATTTCCACGAATATCAAGATGCTGCCCAGGGACAAGCTGCCACCTGTGCCAACTCACGCTGCTTTGAGAGTGCCCATGGTGCTCTGCAAACTGAGACCAGAAACGTGGGGTGCTGGGTTTTGTTTTCCAGGGCAGAAGCCTTTGTCAGTACCAAGTAGGCCCTTGTTCCTTAGGGACAGCCTGACAGCAAGATTTCCCTGAATATCAAGATGCTGCCCAGGGATATTCTGCCACCTGTGCCAACTCGGGCTGCTTTGAGAGTGCCCACGGAGTTCTTCAAGCTGAGACCATTAACGTGGGTTTGTGGGTTTTGTTTTCCCGGGCAGAAACATTTACAGGGCCAGGTAGGCCCTCGGCCCTTTGGGGGGAGACTGGCACCAGGATTTCCACGAAAATCTAGTTTCCGCCAAGGGACAAGCTGCCACCTGTGCCAACTCGGGCTTCTTTGAGAGTGCCCATGGAGCTCTAAAAACTGAGACCAGGAAAGTGGTGTTCTGAGTTTTGTTTTCCCGGGCAGAAGCCTTTGTCAGTACCAGGTAGGCCGTTGGCCCTTGGGGGCCAGCTGCCTGCAGGATTTCCACGAATATCAAGATGCCGCCCAGGGACAAGCTGGCACCTGTGCCAACTCGGGCTGCTTTGAGAGTGCCCATGGAGCTCTGCAAAGTGAGACCAGGAACTTGCCTTGGTGAGTTTTGTTTCCCCAGGCAGAAGCATTTGCCGTACCAGGTAGGCTCTCGTAATTCAGGGCGGCTGCCTCCTGGATTTCCACGAATATCAAGATGCCGCCCAGGGACAAGCTTCCACTTGTGCCAACTCGCGCTGCTTTGAGGGTGCCCACGGAGCTCTGCAAACTGAGACCAGGAACGTAGGGTTGTGGGTTTTGTTTTCCCGGGCAGAAGCCTTTGTCAGTACCAGGTAGGCCCTTGTTCCTTAGGGGCAGGCTGGCAGCAAGATTTCCACGAATATCAAGATGCTGCCCAGGGACAAGCTGCCACCTGTGCCAACTCGGGCTGCTTTGAGAGTTCCCATGGAGCTCTGCAAACTGGGACCATTAACGTGAGGTGCTGAGTTTTGTTTCTCTGGGCAGAAACATTTGCAGTGCCAGGTAGGCCCTTGGTCTTTGAGGGCAGGCAGCCTGCTGGATTTCCATGAATATCAAGATGCTGCCAAAGGACAAGCTGCCACCTGTGCCAACTCGTGCTGCTTTGAGAGTGCCCATGGTGCTCTGCAAACTGAGACCAGAAACGTGGGGTGCTGGGTTTTGTTTTCCAGAGCAGAAGCCTTTGTCAGTACCAGGTAGGCCCTTGGCCCTTGGGGGCCGGCTGCCTGCAGGATTTCCACGAATATCAAGATGCCGCCCAGGGACAAACTGCCACCTGTGCCAACTCGGGCTGCTTTGAGAGTGCCCATGGTGCTCTGCAAACTGAGACCAGAAACGTGGGGTGGCGGGTTTTGTTTTCCCGGGCAGAAGCCTTTGTCAGTACCAGGAGGGCCCTTGTTCCTCAGGGGCAGGCTGGCGGCTCGATTTCCACGAATATCAAGATGCTGCCCAGGGACAAGCTGCAACTTGTGCCAACTCGCAGTGCTTTGAGGGTGCCCACGGAGCTCTGCAAAGTGAGACCAGGAACGTAGGACTGTGGGTTTTGTTTTCCCGGACAGAAGCCTCTCTCCGTACCAGGTAGGCCCTCCACACTTAGGGGCAGGCTGGCAGCAAGATTTCCACGAATATCAAGATGCTGCCCAGGGACAAGCTGCCACCTGTGCCAACTCGGGCTGCTTTGAGAGTGCCCACGGAGCTCTGCAAACTGTGGCCAGGACGGTGGGGTGCTGAGTTTTTTTTTCCCGGGCAGAAGCCTTTGTCAGTACCAAGAAGCCCCTCAGCCCTTAGAGGCAGTCTGCCTGCTGGATTTCCCCGAATATCAAGATGCCGCCCAGGGACAAGCTGCCACCTGTGCCAACTCGGGCTGCTTTGAGAGTGCCCATGGAGCTCTGCGAAGTTAGACCAGGAACTTGCCTTGGTGAGTTTTGTTTTCCAGGGCAGAAGCCTTTGTCAGTACCAGGTAGGCTCTCGTAATTCAGGGCCGGCTGCCTCCTGGATTTCCACGAATATCAAGATGCTGCCCAGGGACCAGCTGCCACTTGTGCCAACTCGGGCTGCTTTGAGGTTGCCCACGGAGCTCTGCAAACTGAGACCAGGAACGTAGGGTTGTGGGTTTTGTTTTCCCGGGCAGAAGCCTTTGTCAGTACCAGGTAGGCCCTTGTTCCTTAGGGACAGCCTGGCAGCAAGATTTCCACGAATATAAGGATGCTGCCCAGGGACAAGCTGCCACCTGTGCCAACTCGGGCTGCTTTGAGAGTGCCCACGGAGCTCTGCAAACTGTGGCCAGGACGGTGGGGTGCTGAGTTTTTTTTTCCCGGGCAGAAGCCTTTGTCAGTACTAGGTAGGCCCATGGTCTTTCAGGGCCGTCAGCCTGCTGAATTTCAGTGAATATCAAGATGCTGCCCACGGAGGAGCTGCCACCTGTGCCAACTCGGGCTGCTTTGAGTGTGCCCATGGTGCTCTGCAAACTGAGACCAGGACGTAGGATTGTGGGTTTTCTTTTCCCGGTCAGAAGCCTTTGTGAGTACCAGGTGGGCCCTTGTTCCATAGGGGCAGGCTGCCGGCTGGATTTCCACGAATATCAAGATGCCGCCCAGGGACAAGCTGCCACCTGTGCCAACTTGGGCTGCTTTGAGAGTGCCCATGGAGCTCTGCAAACTGAGACCAGGAACGTGGGGTCGTGGGTTTTGTTTTCCCGGGCAGAAGCCTTTGTCAGTACCAAGAAGCCCCTCAGCCCTTAGAGGCAGTCTGCCTGCTGGATTTCCCCGAATATCAAGATGCCGCCCAGGGACAAGCTGCCACCTGTGCCAACTCGGGCTGCTTTGAGAGTGCCCATGGAGCTCTGCGAAGTTCGACCAGGAACTTGCCTTGGTGAGTTTTGTTTCCCCAGGCAGAAGCCTTTGTCAGTACCAGGTAGGCTCTCGTAATTCAGGGCCGGCTGCCTCCTGGATTTCCACGAATATCAAGATGCTGCCCAGGGACCAGCTTCCACTTGTGCCAACTCGGGCTGCTTTGAGGTTGCCCACGGAGCTCTGCAAACTGAGACCAGGAACGTAGGGTTGTGGGTTTTGTTTTCCCGGGCAGAAGCCTTTGTCAGTACCAGGTAGGCCCTTGTTCCTTAGGGGCAGGCTGGCAGCAAGATTTCCACGAATATCAAGATGCTGCCCAGGGACAAGCTGCCACCTGTGCCAACTCGGGCTGCTTTGAGAGTGCCCATGGAGCTCTGCAAACTGGGACCATTAACGTGAGGTGCTGAGTTTTGTTTCTCTGGGCAGAAACATTTGCAGTACCAGGTAGGCCCTTGGTCTTTAAGGGCTGGCAGCCTGCAGGATTTCCACGAATATCAAGATGCTGCCCAGGGACAAGCTGCCACCTGTGCCAACTCGGGCTGCTTTGAGGGTGCCCACGGAGCTCTGCAAACTGAGACCAGGAACGTAGGGTTGTGGGTTTTGTTTTCCTGGGCAGAAGCCTTTGTCAGTACCAGGTAGGCCCTTGTTCCTTAGGGGCAGGCTGGCAGCAGGATTTCCACGAATATCAAGATGCTGCCCAGGGACAAGCTGCCACCTGCGCCAAATCGCGCTGCTTTGAGAGTGCCCATGGAGCTCTGCAAACTGAGACCATGAACCTGGGGTGCTGAGTTTTGTTTCTCCGGGCAGAAGCATTTGACGTGCCAGGTAGGCCCTTGTTCCTTAGGGGCAGGCTGGCAGCAAGATTTCCACGAATATCAAGATGCCGCCCAGGGACAAGCTGCCACCTGTGCCAACTCACGCTGCTTTTAGAGTGCCCATGGAGCTCTGAAAACTGAGAGAAAGTATGTGGGGTTATGGGTTTTGTTTTCCAGGGCAGAAGCCTTTGTCAGTACCAAGTAGGCCCTCAGCCCTTAGAGGCAGTCTGCCTGCTGGATTTCCACGCATATCAAGATGCCACCCAGGGACAAGCTGCCACCTGTGCCAACTCGGGCTGCTTTGAGAGTGCCCATGGAGCTCTGCAAAGTGAGACCAGGAAAGTGGGGTGCTGAGTTTTGTTTCCCCGGGCAGAAGCATTTGCAGTACCAGGTAGGCTCTCGTAATTCAGGGCCGGCTGCCTCCTGGATTTCCACGAATATCAAGATGCTGCCCAGGGACAAGCTGCCACCTGTGCCAACTCGGGCTGCTTTGAGGGTGCCCACGGAGCTCTGCAAACTGAGACCAGGAACGAAGGGTTGTGGGTTTTGTTTTCCCGGGCAGAAGCCTCTCTCAGTACCAGGTAGGCCCTTGGTCCTTAGGGGCAGGCTGGCAGCAAGATTTCCACGAATATCAAGATGCTGCCCAGGGACAAGCTGCCACCTGTGCCAACTCGGGCTGCTTTGAGAGTGCCCATGGAGCTCTGCAAACTGGGACCATTAACGTGAGGTGCTGAGTTTTGTTTGCAAGGGCGGAAATATTTGCAGTACCAGGTAGGCCCTTGGTCTTTAAGGGCTGGCAGCCTGCTGGATTTCCATGCATATCAAGATGCTGCCCAGGGACAAGCTGCCACCTGTGCCAACTCGGGCTGCTTTGAGTGTGCCCACGGAGCTCTGCAAACTGAGATGTGGAACGTGGGGTTATGGGTTTTGTTTTCCTGGGCAGAAGCCTTTGTCAGTACCAGGTAGGCCCTTGTTCCTCAGGGGCAGGCTGCCTGCTGGATTTCCACGAATATCAAGATGCTGCCCAGGGACAAGCTGCCACCTGCGCCAAATCGCGCTGCTTTGAGAGTGCCCATGGAGCTCTGCAAACTGAGACCATGAACCTGGGGTGCTGAGTTTTGTTTCTCCGGGCAGAAGCATTTGACGTGCCAGGTAGGCCCTTGTTCCTTAGGGGCAGGCTGGCAGCAAGATTTCCACGAATATCAAGATGCCGCCCAGGGACAAGCTGCCACCTGTGCCAACTCACGCTGCTTTTAGAGTGCCCATGGAGCTCTGAAAACTGAGAGAAAGTATGTGGGGTTATGGGTTTTGTTTTCCAGGGCAGAAGCCTTTGTCAGTACCAAGTAGGCCCTCAGCCCTTAGAGGCAGTCTGCCTGCTGGATTTCCACGCATATCAAGATGCCACCCAGGGACAAGCTGCCACCTGTGCCAACTCGGGCTGCTTTGAGAGTGCCCATGGAGCTCTGCAAAGTGAGACCAGGAAAGTGGGGTGCTGAGTTTTGTTTCCCCGGGCAGAAGCATTTGCAGTACCAGGTAGGCTCTCGTAATTCAGGGCCGGCTGCCTCCTGGATTTCCACGAATATCAAGATGCTGCCCAGGGACAAGCTGCCACCTGTGCCAACTCGGGCTGCTTTGAGGGTGCCCACGGAGCTCTGCAAACTGAGACCAGGAACGAAGGGTTGTGGGTTTTGTTTTCCCGGGCAGAAGCCTCTCTCAGTACCAGGTAGGCCCTTGGTCCTTAGGGGCAGGCTGGCAGCAAGATTTCCACGAATATCAAGATGCTGCCCAGGGACAAGCTGCCACCTGTGCCAACTCGGGCTGCTTTGAGAGTGCCCATGGAGCTCTGCAAACTGGGACCATTAACGTGAGGTGCTGAGTTTTGTTTGCAAGGGCGGAAATATTTGCAGTGCCAGGTAGGCCCTTGGTCTTTAAGGGCTGGCAGCCTGCAGGATTTCCACGAATATCAAGATGCTGCCCAGGGACAAGCTGCCACCTGTGCCAACTCGGGCTGCTTTGAGGGTGCCCACGGAGCTCTGCAAACTGAGACCAGGAACGTAGGGTTGTGGGTTTTGTTTTCCCGGGCAGAAGCCTTTGTCAGTACCAGGTAGGCCCTTGTTCCTTAGGGGCAGGCTGGCAGCAGGATTTCCACGAATATCAAGATGCTGCCCAGGGACAAGCTGCCACCTGTGCCAACTCGGGCTGCTTTGAGAGTGCCCATGGAGCTCTGCAAACTGAGACCATGAACCTGGGGTGCTGAGTTTTGTTTTCCAGGGCAGAAGCCTTTGTCAGTACCAGGTAGGCCGTTGGCCCTTGGGGGCCAGCTGCCTGCAGGATTTCCACGTATATCAAGATGCCGCCCAGGGACAAGCTGCCACCTGTGCCAACTCGGGCTGCTTTGAGAGTGCCCACAGAGCTCTTCAAACTGAGAGAAAGTATGTGGGGTTATGGATTTTGTTTTCCAGGGCAGAAGCCTTTGTCAGTACCAAGTAGGCCCTCAGCCCTTAGAGGCAGTCTGCCTGCTGGATTTCCACGAATATCAAGATGCCACCCAGGGACAAGCTGCCACCTGTGCCAACTCGGGCTGCTTTGAGAGTGCACATGGAGCTCTGCAAACTGAGACCAGGAACTTGCCTTGGTGAGTTTTGTTTCCCCGGGCAGAAGCATTTGCAGTACCAGGTAGGCTCTCGTAATTCAGGGCCGGCTGCCTCCTGGATTTCCACGAATATCAAGATGCTGCCCAGGGACAAGCTTCCACTTGTGCTAACTCGCGCTGCTTTGAGGGTGCCCACAAGGCTCTGCAAAGTGAGACCAGGAACTTGCCTTGGTGAGTTTTGTTTCCCCGGGCAGAAGCATTTGCAGTACCAGGTAGGCTCTCGTAATTCAGGGCCGGCTGCCTCCTGGATTTCCACGAATATCAAGATGCTGCCCAGGGACAAGCTTCCACTTGTGCTAACTCGCGCTGCTTTGAGGGTGCCCACGGAGCTCTGCAAACTGAGACCAGGAACGTAGGGTTGTGGGTTTTGTTTTCCCGGGCAGAACCCTCTCTCAGTACCAGGTAGGCCCTTGGTCCTTAGGGGCAGGCTGGCAGCAAGATTTCCACGAATATCAAGATGCTGCCCAGGGACAAGCTGCCACCTGTGCCAACTCGGGCTGCTTTGAGAGTGCCCATGGAGCTCTGCAAACTGGGACCATTAACGTGAGGTGCTGAGTTTTGTTTCTCTGGGCAGAAACATTTGCAGTGCCAGGTAGGCCCTTGGTCTTTAAGGGCTGGCAGCCTGCTGGATTTCCACGAATATCAAGATGCTGCCCAGGGACAAGCTGCCACCTGTGCCAACTCGGGCTGCTTTGAGGGTGCCCACGGAGCTCTGCAAACTGAGATGCGGAACGTGGGGTGCTGGGTTCTGTTTCCCCTGGCAGAAGCCTTTGTCAGTACCAGGTCGGCCCTTGGCCCTTGGGGGCCGGCTGCCTGCAGGATTTCCACGAATATCTAGATGCCGCCCAGGAAAAAGCTGCCACCTGTGCCAACTCGGGCTGCTTTGAGAGTGCCCATGGCGCTCTGCAAACTGAGATGTGGAACGTGGGGTGGTGGATTTGGTTTCCTGGGCAGAAGCCTTTGTCAGTACCAGGAGGGCCCTTGTTCCTCAGGGGCAGGCTGCCCGCTGGATTTCCACGAATATCAAGATGCTGCCCAGGGACAAGCTGCAACTTGTGCCAACTCGCGCTGCTTTGAGGGTGCCCACGGAGCTCTGCAAACTGAGACCAGGAACGTAGGATTGTGGGTTTTGTATTCCCGGGCAGAAGCCTCTCTCAGTACCAGGTAGGTCCTTGGCCCTTGGGGGCCGGCTGCCTGCAGGATTTCCACGAATATCAAGATGCCGCCCAGGGACAAACTGCCACCTGTGCCAACTCGGGCTGCTTTGAGAGTGCCCATGGAGCTCTGCAAACTGAGATGTGGAACGTGGGGTGGTGGGTTTTGTTTCCCTGGGCAGAAGCCTTTGTCAGTACCAGCAGAGCCCTTGTTCCTCAGGGGCAGGCTGGCGGCTCAATTTCCTCGAATATCAAGATGTTGCCCAGGGACAAGCTGCCACTTGTGCTAACTCGCGCTGCTTTGAGGGTGCCCACGGAGCCCTGCAAACTGAGACCAGGAACGTAGGATTGTGGGTTTTGTTTTCCCGGGCAGAAGCCTCTCTCAGTGCCAGGTATGCCCTTGTTCCTTAGGGGCAGGCTGGCAGGAAGATTTCCTTAGGGGCAGGCTGGCAGGAAGATTTCCACGAATATGAAGATGCTGCCCAGGGACAAGCTGCCACCTGTGCCAACTCGGGCTGCTTTGAGAGTGCCCTTGGAGCTCTGCAAAGTGAGACCAGGAACGTGCGTTGGTGAGTTTTGTTTCCCCGGGCAGAAGCATTTGTCAGTACCAGGTAGGCCGTCGGAATTTCAGGGCCGACTGCCTGCTGGATTTCCACGAATATCAAGATGCTGCCCAGGGACAAGCTGCCACCTGTCCCAACTCGTGCTGCTTTGAGAGTGCCCATGGAGCTCTGCAAACTGAGACCATGAACCTGGGGTGCTGAGTTTTGTTTCTCCGGGCAGAAGCATTTGAAGTGCCAGGTAGGCCCTCGGTCCTTAAGGGCAGGCAGCCTGCTGGATTTCCACGAATATCAAGATGCTGCCCAGGGACAAGCTGCCACCTGTGCCAACTCGCTCTGCTTTGAGAGTGCCCATGGTGCTCTGCAAACTGAGACCAGAAACGTGGTGTTCTGAGTTTTGTTTTCCCGGGCAGAAGCCTTTGTCAGTACCACGTCGGCCCTTGGCCCTTGGGGGCCAGCTGCCTGCAGGATTTCCACGAATATCAAAATGCTGCCCAGGGACAAGCTGCCACTTGTGCCAACTCGGGCTGCTTTGAGAGTGCCCACGGAGCTCTTCAAACTGAGAGAAAGTATTTGGGGTTATGGGTTTTGTTTTCCCGGGCAGAAGCCTTTGTCAGTACGAAGTAGGCCCTCAGCCCTTAGAGGCAGTCTGCCTGCTGGATTTCCACGAATATCAAGATGCCACCCAGGGACAAGCTGCCACCTGTGCCAACTCGGGCTGCTTTGAGAGTGCC
The DNA here is from genome assembly GCF_015832195.1 of Motacilla alba alba. Classification (NCBI taxonomy): domain Eukaryota; kingdom Metazoa; phylum Chordata; class Aves; order Passeriformes; family Motacillidae; genus Motacilla; species Motacilla alba. The sequence continues at coordinate 39,638 of NW_024037237.1, read as the reverse complement.
CATGGAGCTCTGCAAAGTGAGACCAGGAACTTGCCTTGGTGAGTTTTGTTTCCCCGGGCAGAAGCATTTGCAGTACCAGGCAGGCTCTCGGAACTTCAGGGCCGTCTGCCTGCTTGATTTCCACGAATATCAAGATGCTGCCCAGGGACAAGCTGCCACTTGGGCCAACTCGCGCTGCTTTGAGGGTGCCCACGGAGCTCTGCAAACTGAGACCATAACCTAGGGTTGTGGGTTTTGTTTTCCCGGGCAGAAGCCTCTCTCAGTACCAGGTAGGCCCTTGTTCCTTAGGGGCAGGCTGCCTGCTGAATTTCCACGAATATCAAGATGCTGCCCAGGGACATGCTGCCACCTGTGCCAACTCGGGCTGCTTTGAGGGTGCCCACAGAGCTCTAAAAACTGAGACAGGGTACATGGGGTTATGGGTTATGTTTCCCCGGGCAGATGCCATTGTATGTACCAGGTAGGCCCTCGGCCCTTAGGGGCAGGCTGGCAGCAAGACTTCCACGAATATCAAGATGCCGCCCAGGGACAAGTTGCCACCTGTGCCAACTCATGCTGCTTTGAGAGTGCCCACGGATCTCTTCAAACTGAGCCAAATTATGTGGGGTTTCGGGTTTTTTTTTCCCGGGCAGAAGCCTTTGTCTGTACCAAGTAGGACCTCGGCCCTTAGAGGCAGTCTGCCTGCTGGATTTCCATGAATATCCAGATGCCACCCAGGGATATTCTGCCACCTGTGCCAACTCGGGCTGCTTTGAGAGTGCCCATGGAGCTCTGCAAACTGAGACCGGGACCGTGGGGTTCTGAGTTTTGTTTTCCCGGCAGAAGCCTTTGTCAGTACCAGGTAGGCCTTCGGCCCTATGGGTCCGGTTGCAGGCTGGATTTCCCCGAATAACAAGATGCCGCCCAGGGACAAGCTGCCACCTGTGCCAACTCGGGCTGCTTTGAGAGTGCCCATGGAGCTCTTCAAACCGTGGCCTGGAACGTCGGGTAGTGTGTCTTGTTTTGCTGGGTAGAAGACTATCTCTGTACTAGGTCGGCCCTCCACCCTTAGCGGCCGGCTCCCCGCTGGATTTGCCCGAATATCACGGTGCCGTCCCGGGTCAAGCTGCCACCTGTGCCAACTCGGGCTGCTTTGAGAGTGCCCATGGAGCTCTACAAACTGTGACCAGCAACGTGGGATGGTGAGCTTTGTTTTTCTGGGAAGAAGCCTTTGTCAGTACCAGGTAGGCCCTCGGCCCTAAGGGGCCTGTTGCCTCCTGGATATCCACAAATATCAAGATGCCTCTCAGGGACAAGCTGCCACCTGTGCTAGCTCTGGCTGCTTTGAGAGTGCCCACGGAACTCTGCAAACTGAGACTAAGACCTTGGGGTGGTGGGTTTTTTTCTCCTTGGGCAGTATAATGCACAATACCTAGGTGTCCCTAAGCACGTTGATGCTTGGTGCCTGCTCGATTTCTGTATTAATCAGGATGCCATCCAATTAAAGGCTGATAGCTGTGCCAACGTTGGGTGCTTGCACAGTGCCCACAGAGCTCTGCAAACTGAGACCTAGACGGTGAGGTGTTGAGTTTTTTTTCCTGGGCTGTTGCCCGCACAGTACTTTTGTGGCCATTTGGGGCCTGAGACCAGGAAGGTGAGGTGGTGAGTTTGGTTTCCCTGGGAAAAAGCTCACCACATTTTTTGGATGGGCCTTGCGTGCAGGCCCCGGTTGGCTGCTGTAATGCCGCATTGATCAAGATCTAGCTCACGTACAACCTGCCACCTGTGCCACCTCAGGCTGCTCTCACAGTGCCTGTGGATACAACGCTCTGTTTGACTCTTAGAGGTCTAATTACAAGCTGTGTTTGATAAATTATGAGTGTGGTAAATGAATGTGTTCTAGGAGTGTGAGATCCTTGAAATAGTATAATTTTTGATTTTCTTATGGTTGGAAGATCGTCTTACAAGCATAATGGGAATACTCCTTTTTTTAGGTACTTTTTCTTCTAGAAAGTATACCATAAGTGTTTTCTAATATTAAATGACAGAGCAGCCCGTTGATCCTTTACTGGAAATTTTTCCTATTTTTCAAAAATAACAGAAAAAAGCTCTTGCAAAAATAAGGGGAAAAAATTGCTTTAAAAAGTATTTCATTACAGCTTTTAAAGGCAATTAAAGTGCACCCATTGCTGATGGGAAGCCGATAACTGGTTAAACATGTATTCACTTGTTATGTCTCTCTAAAGAAATACTCTAACATCAAGCAATTAATCCCTTCCATCATAGTTTTAACCTCTTTCCTAGTTTAAATGTCAATGAAAAACATCATGAAGAACTCCATATGTATCTCTCCGATTCATCTTACATACAAAGCAACTATTTTTCCACCGGTTTGCTTGATGGTCTGCTTACTGCATTCAGCATTTTTTGGCATGCTTTTTTGCTTCTTTCTGCTGTCAATACTGGCCAATACATGCCATCTGCCAATGGTAGGATTTCTCTCACCTAAGCATATGCATTGAATCTTTAAGATCACTTTCGATAAAATGGATAAAAAAGGAGTTGTTTGATTCCACCTAACATTGAGTCTCTTGGTAAAGGTCACCTGGAGAAAAGTTTTTGCTGCTAGAATTCAACTCATGGATTGAAATATTTGAGAAGACTGATAGGCACTGGAGCATGGAGACACCTTCAGCCTCTGTGGATATAAAGCCCAGATTAAAATGATCAATTCTCTCAACTTGATGGACTGTACTGAGCAGAATTCTGACTAGAATCTCTTTCACACATAGAACACCCTGTTCAAGACACATGGTAAGATGAAGCTCACCTCCGGTTCCCTGCAGGTATTTGTATTTCTAATGAGTCTTTGGGATGCCTAGGTGATTTTCAGATGTCTAAAGATGAGACAAAGCCCACGACTTTCTCAAGACCTGGAACCATCTCCCTAGAAGCTGCAAAACACACAATGCCTCACTTGTGTCAAATTTGCCAAAGCAAGGACTAGAGCAAGAACTGGATGCAAAATACTTACACAGAGATGATAGTTTTTAAGATATTCATCAGATATTCTTCACATGGGAAGAGTCTTTGAACTCTTCTGTGATAGAACCCCAAAACTAAATGTTTTTTTTTTCATTGAGCACTCTTCTTGATGCAATTCTTCAACTTGGCATGGCTTAATTCAATAGCATCCAAGTCAGAGAAAAATTGATAAAGGCAGATAGGAAAGAAAATTAGAAATTCGTTACTCAGAGTGTGAGTAGGAAGACAGGGAGCCATTCAAAAGAATAAGGAAACAAAACAGGAGCAGTGAAAATGAGACACATCCTGCATCTTTCCGGCGGGGAAGATGGATTATTTAATTAGTGACAAAATTAGAAGAGCCTGAACATTTGCTGTCCCACAACAGGAACAGAAAAACCATTGGGCACGCACATAATAGCCAAAGAAACATAACAAAGAGAAGGAAATACAGAGAATAGGAAAAAGAAGTAAGACGCTTTTTTCAATCATTGAAATTCAGGTGGTGTATCATTCTAATACACTTTTTTATACAGTAAAAGAGTAGTTATATACAGTCGGGTAAATTGCAGCTATGTATCATTTTTAGACAGGAAATGTTTTCCAAGAAACATGTACCAGATTATATATACAAGTTCCTGACTGCCAAAGAAGAAAGTACAAAACAGCAAACACTTGGGTAAAGTCCCAGGAACCAGAGATCAAGATCTACACCGATATAAGGAGAGCGGTGAGTTTTTCAAGAAGCAAAAGCGAATGCAGCTGACTGTGCTTGTGGATGAAAAGCTGTGGGATTTTTTGCAATTCCATTAAGAGCGCACAAAAGCGCGGTGCTCGGCTGCCTCATGCTTCGCATGCTGCGAGATGCACAGAAATTAAGATGAGCAAGGTTCTTCAGCTTTGCCCTTTTTCAGCAGCTGCGCCACACCGATGGACTGGAATATCTCTCGAGATGTTTTCCTTTCTCAAGAATGTATTGTTGCTGTGTCTTGACCGCACAACGATAAGTATGAAGAGATCATAGCCATCTCGAAATAAATTCGCCGCTTTATTAAAAAGATAAATGCTTCAACAATGCGCAGCCACGACAAAAATCAGGGCCAAGACTGGGAGACGTTTGCTGTGCTGGCACCCAATTTCTGTCGGCGAAAAGTCATGGAGAAGCTTTTGGCTAGGATGCAGACGACGAGAGAGGCAGAAGACGGAGGTACGGGGCTGTCCGGAGCGAAGTGCCGCTGGCCGGCGTCTTTCGCCCGAAGCACCACACGGGGGCGAACGGAGACCATCACAAGCAGCAGTGCGCGAAGAAGCGGCTCTTTCGCCTTCGCTAGACGGAGAGCCGGCAGCTTACAGGAGGTGAAGAAGCAAGCCGCACAACACCAGCCCACTGCGGCTAGCTGGTTGCTAGATTTCCACGAATTTCAAGTTGCCACCAAGGGACAGGCTGCCACCTGTGCCAAGTCAGGCTGCTTGCAGAGTGCCTAAAGAGCCCTGCCAACTGAGACCAGGAACGTGGGCTGGTGAGTTTTGTATTCCGGGGCAGAAGCTGTGTCAGTATCAGGTAGGCCCTCAGTCCTTAGGGGCCGTATGCCTGCTGGATTTCTGCCAATATCAAGATGCCGCCCAGGGACAAGCTGCCACCTGTGCCAACTCAGGCTGCTTTGAGAGTGCCCAGGGAGCTCTGCAGACTGAGACCAGGAACGTGGCGTGGTGGGTTTTGTTTCCCCGGGCAGAAGCCTTTTTCAGTACCAGATAGGCCCTTGGCCCTTTGGGGCGGCTGCTCGCTGGATTTCCGCGAATATCAAGATGCCGCCCAGGGACAAACTGCCGCCTGTGCCAATTCGGGCTGCTTTGAGTGTGCCCATGGAGTTCTGCAATCTGAGACCAGGCACGTGGTGTGGTGAGCTTAGTTTACCTGGGCAGAAGCCTTTGTCAGTACCAGGTAGGCCTTCGCCCTTCGGGGCCAGCTGCCTGCTGGGTTTTTGCGAATCTGAAGATGCTGCCCAGGGACAAGCTGCCACCTGTGCCAACTCGCGCTGCCTTGAGAGTGCCCATGGAGCTCTGCAAACTGAGACCATTAACGTGGGTTGGTCTGTTTTGTTTCCCTGGGCAGAAGCATTTGTCAGTACCAGGTAGGCCCTTGGCACTTATGGGCCGGCTGCCTGCTGGGTTTCCGCCAATATCAAGATGCCGCCCTGGGGCAAGCTGCCACCTGTGCCAACTCGGGCTGATTTTAGAATACCCATGGAGCTCTGCAAACTGAGACCATGAACGTGTGTTGGCGAATTTTGTTTCCCTGGGCAGAAGCCTTTGTCTGTTCCAGGCAGGCCCACGGCCCTTAGGGGCCGACTGCCTGCTGGATTTCCGCCAATATCAAGATGCCGCCCAGGGACAAGCTGCCACCTGTGCTAACTCGGGCTGCTTTGAGAGTGCCCATAGAACTCTGCAAACTGAGACCAGGAACGTGGGCTGGTGAGTTTTGTATTCCGGGGCAGAAGCTGTGTCAGTATCAGGTAGGCCCTCAGTCCTTAGGGGCCGTATGCCTGCTGGATTTCCGCCAATATCAAGATGCCGCCCAGGGACAAGCTGCCACCTGTGCCAACTCAGGCTGCTTTGAGAGTGCCCAGGGAGCTCTGCAGACTGAGACCAGGAACGTGGCGTGGTGGGTTTTCTTTCCCCGGGCAGAAGCCTTTGTCAGTACCAGGTAGGCCCTTGGCCCTTAGGGGCGGCTGCTCGCTGGATTTCCGCGAATATCAAGATGCCGCCCAAGGACAAACTGCCACCTGTGCCAACTCAGGCTGCTTTGAGAGTGCCCATGGAGCTCTGCAAACTGGGACCAGGAACGTGGGATGTGAGGTTTTTTTCCCGAGGCAGAAGCCTTTGTCAGTACCAGGTAGGCCCTCGCCCTTCGGGGCCGGCTGCCTGCAGGATTTCCGCAAATATCAAGATGCCGCCCAGGGACAAGCTGCCACCTGTGCCAACTCGGGCTGCTTTGAGAGTGCCCATGGAGCTCTGCAAACTGAGACCAGGAACGTGGGTTGGTGAGTTCTCTTTTGCCGGGCAGAAGCCTTTGTCAGTACCAGGTAGGCCCTCGGCCCTTTTGGGCTGTCCGGCTGCAGGATATCCGCGAATCTGAAGATGCCGCCCAGGGACAAGCTGCCACCTGTGCCAACTCGGGCTGCTTTGAGAGTGCCCACGGAGCTCTGAAAACTGAGATGGGGAACGTGGGGTGGTGAGTTTTGTTTTCCCGGGCAGAAGCCTTTGTCAGTACCAGGTAGGCCCTCGCCCTTCGGGGCCAGCTGCCCGCTGGGTTTTCGCGAATCTGAAATGCTGCCCACGGACAAGCTGGCACCTGTGCCAACTCGGGCTGCTTTGAGAGTGCCAATGGAGCTCTGCAAACTGAGACCAGGACCGTGTGTTGTTGAATTTTGTTTTTCAGGGACAGAAGCCTTTGTCAGTACCAGGTAGGAGGTCTGACCTTCGGGGCCGGGTGGCAGCGGGATTTCCGCGTATCTAAAGATGCCGCCTAAGGACAAGCTGCCACCCGTGCCAACTCGCGCTGCTTTGAGAGTGCCCATGGAGCTCTGAAAACTGAGACAATTAACGTGGGTTGGTGGGTTTTATTTCCCCGGGCAGAAGCATTTGTCAGTACCAGGTAGGCCCTCGGCCT
>NW_024037237.1:0-31965 GCF_015832195.1 Motacilla alba alba | reverse complement strand
TGCCCTTAAGGACCGAGGGCCTACCTGGCACTGCAAATGCTTCTGCCCGGAGAGAACAAAACTCAGCACCCCAGGTTCATGGTCTCAGTTTGCAGAGCTCCGTGGGCACCCTCAAAGCAGCCCGAGTTGGCACAGGTGGCAGAATATCCCTGGGCAGCATCTTGATATTCGTGGAAAGCTTGCTGCCAGCCTGCCCCTAAGGACCAAGGGCCTACCTGGTACTGACAAAGGCTTCTGCCCGGGAAAACAAAACCCACAACCCTACGTTCCTGGTCTCAGTTTGCAGAGCTCCGTGGGCACCCTCATAGCAGCGCAAGTTGGCCCAAGTGGCAGCTTGTCCCTGGGCAGCATCTTGATATTCGTGGAAATCCAGCCGGCAGCCTGCCCCTGAGGAACAAGGACTCTCCTGGTACTGACAAAGGCTTCTGCCCGGGGAAAGAAAACCCACCACCCCATGTTCCACATCTCAGTTTGCAGAGCTCCATGGGCACTCTCAAAGCAGCCCAAGTTGGCACAGGTGGCAGCTTGTCCCTGGGCGGCATCTTGATATTTGTGGAAATCCAGCAGGCAGCCGGCCCCCAAGGGCCAAGGGCCGACCTGGTACTGACAAAGGCTTCTGCCAGGGGAAACAAAACCCAGCACCCCACGTTTCTGTTCTCAGTTTGCAGAGCTCCATGGGCACCCTCAAAGCAGCCCGAGTTGGCACAGGTGGCAGCTTGTCCCTGGGCAGCATCTTGATATTCGTGGAAATCCAGCAGGCAGTCGGCCCTGAAATTCCGAGGGCCTACCTGGTACTGACAAATGCTTCTGCCCATGGAAACAAAACTCAGCACCCCAGGTTCATGGTCTCAGTTTGCAGAGCTCCATGGGCACTCTCAAAGCAGCACGAGTTGGCACAGGTGGCAGCTTGTCCCTGGGCAGCATCTTGATATTCGTGGAAATCTTCCTGCCAGCCTGCCCCTAAGGAACAAGGGCCTACCTGGCACTGTGAGAAGCTTCTGCCCGGGAAAGCAAAACCCCCAATCCTACGTTCCTGGTCTCAGTTTGCAGAGCTCCGTGGGCACCCTCAAAGCAGCGCGAGTTGGCACAAGTGGCAGCTTGTCCCTGGGCAGCATCTTGATATTCGTGGAAATTGAGCCGCCAGCCTGCCCCTGATGAACAAGGGCCCTCCTGGTACTGACAAAGGCTTCTGTCCAGGGAAACAAAACCCACCACCCCACGTTCCACATCTCAGTTTGCAGAGCTCCATGGGCACTCTCAAAGCAGCCCGAGTTGGCACAGGTGGCAGTTTGTCCCTGGACGGCATCTTGATATTCGTGGAAATCCTGCAGGCAGCCGGCCCCCAAGGGCCAAGGCCCTACCTGGTACTGAGAGAGGCTTCTGCCCGGGAATACAAAACCCACAATCCTACGTTCCTGGTCTCAGTTTGCAGAGCTCCGTGGGCACCCTCAAAGAAGCGCGAGTTGGCACAGGTTGCAGCTTGTCCCTGGGCAGCATCTTGATATTCGTGGAAATCCAGCCGGCAGCCTGCCCCTGAGGAACAAGGGCCCTCCTGGTACTTACAAAGGCTTCTGCCCAGGGAAACCAAATCCACCACCCCACGTTCCACATCTCAGTTTGCAGAGCTCTATGGGCACTCTCAAAGCAGCCCGAGTTGGCACAGGTGGCAGCTTTTTCCTGGGCGGCATCTTGATATTCGTGGAAATCCTGCAGGCAGCCGGCCCCCAAGGGCCAAGGGCCGACCTGGTACTGACAAAGGCTTCTGCCAGGGGAAACAAAACCCAGCACCCCACGTTTCTGGTCTCAGTTTGCAGAGCTCCATGGGCACCCTTAAAGCAGCCCGAGTTGGCACAGGTGGCAGCTTGTCCCTGGGCAGCATCTTGATATTCGTGGAAATCCTGCAGGCTGCCAGCCCTTAAAGACCAAGGGCCTACCTGGCACTTCAAATGTTTCTGCCCAGAGAAACAAAACTCAGCACCTCACGTTAATGGTCCCAGTTTGCAGAGCTCCATGGGAACTCTCAAAGCAGCCCGAGTTGGCACAGGTGGCAGCTTGTCCCTGGGCAGCATCTTGATATTCGTGGAAATCTTGCTGCCAGCCTGCCCCTAAGGAACAAGGGCCTACCTGGTACTGACAAAGGCTTCTGCCTGGGAAAACAAAACCCACAACCCTACGTTCCTGGTCTCAGTTTGCAGAGCTCCGTGGGCACCCTCAAAGCAGCGGGACGTAGCACAAGTGGAAGCTTGTCCCTGGGCAGCATCTTGATATTCGTGGAAATCCAGAAGGCAGCCGGCCCTGAATTACGAGAGCCTACCTGGTACTGCAAATGCTTCTGCCCGGGGAAACAAAACTCAGCACCCCAGGTTCATGGTCTCAGTTTGCAGAGCTCCATGGGCACCCTCAAAGCATCGCGAGTTAGCACAAGTGGAAGCTTGTCCCTGGGCAGCATCTTGATATTCGTGGAAATCCAGGGGGCAGCCGGCCCTGAATTACGAGAGCCTACCTGGTACTGACAAATGCTTCTGCCCGGGGAAACAAAACTCACCAAGGCAAGTTCCTGGTCTCACTTTGCAGAGCTCCATGGGCACTCTCAAAGCAGCCCGAGTTGGCACAGGTGGCAGCTTGTCCCTGGGTGGCATCTTGATATGCGTGGAAATCCAGCAGGCAGACTGCCTCTAAGGGCTGAGGGCCTACTTGGTACTGACAAAGGCTTCTGCCCTGGAAAACAAAACCCATAACCCCACATACTTTCTCTCAGTTTGAAGAGCTCTGTGGGCACTCTCAAAGCAGCCCGAGTTGGCACAGGTGGCAGCTTGTCCCTGGGCGGCATCTTGATATTCGTGGAAATCCTGCAGGCAGCTGGACCCCAAGGGCCAACGGCCTACCTGGTACTGACAAAGGCTTCTGCCCGGGAAAACAAAACTCAGAACACCACGTTTCTGGTCTCAGTTTGCAGAGCACCATGGGCACTCTCAAAGCAGCGCGAGTTGGCACAGGTGGCAGCTTGTCCCTGGGCAGCATCTTGATATTTGTGGAAATCCAGCAGGCTGCCTGCCCTTAAGGACCGAGGGCCTACCTGGCACTGCAAATGCTTCTGCCCGGAGAAACAAAACTCAGCACCCCAGGTTCATGGTCTCAGTTTGCAGAGCTCCGTGGGCACTCTCAAAGCAGCCTGAGTTGGCACAGGTGGCAGAATATCCCTGGGCAGCATCTTGATATTCGTGGAAAGCTTGCTGCCAGCCTGCGCCTAAGGAACAAGGGCATACCTGGTACTGAGAGAGGCTTCTGCCCGGGAAAACAAAACCCACAACCCTACGTTCCTGGTCTCAGTTTGCAGAGCTCCGTGGGCACTCTCATAGCAGCGCGAGTTGGCCCAGGTTGCAGCTGGTCCCTGGGCAGCATCTTGATATTCGTGGAAATCCAGCCGGCAGCCTGCCCCTGAGGAACAAGGACTCTCCTGGTACTGACAAAGGCTTCTGCCCGGGGAAAGAAAACCCACCACCCCATGTTCCACATCTCAGTTTGCAGAGCTCCATGGGCACTCTCAAAGCAGCCCAAGTTGGCACAGGTGGCAGCTTGTCCCTGGGCGGCATCTTGATATTTGTGGAAATCCTGCAGGCAGCCGGCCCCCAAGGGCCAAGGGCCGACCTGGTACTGACAAAGGCTTCTGCCAGGGGAAACAAAACCCAGCACCCCACGTTTCTGGTCTCAGTTTGCAGAGCTCCATGGGCACCCTCAAAGCAGCCCGAGTTGGCACAGGTGGCAGCTTGTCCCTGGGCAGCATCTTGATATTCGTGGAAATCCAGCAGGCAGTCGGCCCTGAAATTTCGAGGGCCTAGCTGGTACTGACAAATGCTTCTGCCCAGGGAAACAAAACTCAGCACCCCAGGTTCATGGTCTCAGTTTGCAGAGCTCCATGGGCACTCTCAAAGCAGCCCGAGTTGGCACAGGTGGCAGCTTGTCCCTGGGCAGCATCTTGATATTCGTGGAAATCTTCCTGCCAGCCTGCCCCTAAGGAACAAGGGCCTACCTGGCACTGAGAGAGGCTTCTGCCCGGGAAAACAAAACCCACAATCCTACGTTCCTGGTCTCAGTTTGCAGAGCTCCGTGGGCACCCTCAAAGCAGCGCGAGTTGGCACAAGTGGCAGCTTGTCCCTGGGCAGCATCTTGATATTCGTGGAAATTGAGCCGCCAGCCTGCCCCTGATGAACAAGGGCCCTCCTGGTACTGACAAAGGCTTCTGCCCAGGGAAACAAAACCCACCACCCCACGTTCCACATCTCAGTTTGCAGAGCTCCATGGGCACTCTCAAAGCAGCCCGAGTTGGCACAGGTGGCAGTTTGTCCCTGGGCGGCATCTTGATATTCGTGGAAATCCTGCAGGCAGCCGGCCCCCAAGGGCCAAGGCCCTACCTGGTACTGAGAGAGGCTTCTGCCCGGGAAAACAAAACCCACAATCCTACGTTCCTCGTCTCAGTTTGCAGAGCTCCGTGGGCACCCTCAAAGCAGCGCGAGTTGGCACAAGTTGCAGCTTGTCCCTGGGCAGCATCTTGATATTCGTGGAAATCCAGCGGGCAGCCTGCCCCTGAGGAACAAGGGCCCTCCTGGTACTGACAAAGGCTTCTGCCCGGGGAAACCAAATCCACCACCCCACATTCCACATCTCAGTTTGCAGAGCTCCATGGGCACTCTCAAAGCAGCCCGAGTTGGCACAGGTGGCAGCTTGTCCCTGGGCAGCATCTTGATATTCGTGCAAATCCAGCAGGCAGTCGGCCCTGAAATTCCGAGGGCCTACCTGGTACTGACAAATGCTTCTGCCCAGGGAAACAAAACTCAGCACCCCAGGTTCATGGTCTCAGTTTGCAGAGCTCCATGGGCACTCTCAAAGCAGCCCGAGTTTGCACAGGTGGCAGCTTGTCCCTGGGCAGCATCTTGATATTCGTGGAAATCTTCCTGCCAGCCTGCCCCTAAGGAACAAGGGCCTACCTGGCACTGAGAGAGGCTTCTGCCCGGGAAAACAAAACCCACAATCCTACGTTCCTGGTCTCAGTTTGCAGAGCTCCGTGGGCACCCTCAAAGCAGCGCGAGTTGGCACAAGTGGCAGCTTGTCCCTGGGCAGCATCTTGATATTCGTGGAAATTGAGCCGCCAGCCTGCCCCTGAGGAACAAGGGCCCTCCTGGTACTGACAAAGGCTTCTGCCCAGGGAAACAAAACCCACCACCCCACGTTCCACATCTCAGTTTGCAGAGCTCCATGGGCACTCTCAAAGCAGCCCGAGTTGTCACAGGTGGCAATTTGTCCCTGGGCGGCATCTTGATATTCGTGGAAATCCTGCAGGCAGCCGGCCCCCAAGGGCCAAGGCCCTACCTGGTACTGAGAGAGGCTTCTGCCCGGGAAAACAAAACCCACAATCCTACGTTCCTGGTCTCAGCTTGCAGAGCTCCGTGGGCACCCTCAAAGCAGCGCGAGTTGGCACAAGTTGCAGCTTGTCCCTGGGCAGCATCTTGATATTCGTGGAAATCCAGCGGGCAGCCTGCCCCTGAGGAACAAGGGCCCTCCTGGTACTGACAAAGGCTTCTGCCCAGGGAGACCAAATCCACCACCCCACGTTCCACATCTCAGTTTGCAGAGCTCCATGGGCACTCTCAAAGCAGCCCGAGTTGGCACAGGTGGCAGCTTTTTCCTGGGCGGCATCTTGATATTCGTGGAAATCCTGCAGGCAGCCGACCCCCAAGGGCCAAGGGCCGACCTGGTACTGACAAAGGCTTCTGCCAGGGGAAACAAAACCCAGCACCCCACGTTCCTGGTCTCAGTTTGCAGAGCTCCGAGGGCACCCTCAAAGCAGCCCGAGTTGGCACAGGTGGCAGCTTGTCCCTGGGCAGCATCTTGATATTCGTGGAAATCCTGCAGGCTGCCAGCCCTTAAAGACCAAGGGCCTACCTGGCACTGCAAATGTTTCTGCCCAGAGAAACAAAACTCAGCACCTCACGTTAATGGTCCCAGTTTGCAGAGCTCCATAGGAACTCTCAAAGCAGCCCGAGTTGGCACAGGTGGCAGCTTGTCCCTGGGCAGCATCTTGATATTCGTGGAAATCTTGCTGCCAGCCTGCCCCTAAGGACCAAGGGCCTACCTGGTACTGAGAGAGGCTTCTGCCCGGGAAAACAAAACCCACAACCCTACGTTCCTGGTCTCAGTTTGCAGAGCTCCGTGGGCACCCTCAAAGCAGCGGGAGTTAGCACAAGTGGAAGCTTGTCCCTGGGCAGCATCTTGATATTCGTGGAAATCCAGAAGGCAGCCGGCCCTGAATTACGAGAGCCTACCTGGTACTGCAAATGCTTCTGCCCGGGGAAACAAAACTCACCAAGGCAAGTTCCTGGTCTCACTTTGCAGAGCTCCGTGGGCACCCTCAAAGCAGCGCGAGTTGGCACAGGTGGAAGCTTGTCCCTGGGCAGCATCTTGATATTCGTGGAAATCCAGGAGGCAGCCGGCCCTGAATTACGAGAGCCTACCTGGTACTGCAAATGCTTCTGCCCGGGGAAACAAAACTCAGCACCCCACGTTCCTGGTCTCACTTTGCAGAGCTCCATGGGCACTCTCAAAGCAGCCCGAGTTGGCACAGGTGGCAGCTTGTCCCTGGGTGGCATCTTGATATGCGTGGAAATCCAGCAGGCAGACTGCCTCTAAGGGCTGAGGGTCTACTTGGTACTGACAAAGGCTTCTGCCCAGGGAAACAAAACCCATAACCCCACATACTTTCTCTCAGTTTGAAGACCTCCGTGGGCACTCTCAAAGCAGCCCGAGTTGGCACAGGTGGCACCTAGTCCCTGGGCGGCATCTTGATATTCGTGGAAATCCTGCAGGCAGCTGGCCCCCAAGGGCCAAGGGCCTACCTGGTACTGACAAAGGCTTCTGCCCGGGAAAACAAAACTCAGAACACCACGTTTCTGGTCTCAGTTTGCAGAGCACCATGGGCACTCTCAAAGCAGCGCGAGTTGGCACAGGTGGAAGCTTGTCCCTGGGCAGCATCTTGATATTCGTGGAAATCCAGCAGGCTGCCTGCCCTTAAGGACCGAGGGCCTACCTGGCACTTCAAATGCTTCTGCCCGGAGAAACAAAACTCAGCACCCCAGGTTCATGGTCTCAGTTTGCAGAGCTCCATGGGCACTCTCAAAGCAGCCCGAGTTGGCACAGGTGGCAGCTTGTCCCTGGGTGGCATCTTGATATTCGTGGAAATCTTGCTGCCAGCCTGCCCCTAAGGACCAAGGGCCTACCTGGTACTGAGAGGGGCTTCTGCCCGGGAAAACAAAACCCACAACCCTACGTTCCTGGTCTCAGTTTGCAGAGCTCCGTGGGCACCCTCAAAGCAGCGCGAGTTGGCACAAATGGAAGCTTGTCCCTGGGCAGCATCTTGATATTCGTGGAAATCCAGGAGGCAGCCGGCCCTGAATTACGAGAGCCTACCTGGTACTGCAAATGCTTCTGCCCGGGGAAACAAAACTCAGCACCCCACGTTCCTGGTCTCACTTTGCAGAGCTCCATGGGCACTCTCAAAGCAGCCCGAGTTGGCACAGGTGGCAGCTTGTCCCTGGGTGGCATCTTGATATGCGTGGAAATCCAGCAGGCAGACTGCCTCTAAGGGCTGAGGGCCTACTTCGTACTGACAAAGGCTTCTGCCCTGGAAAACAAAACCCATAACCCCACATACTTTCTCTCAGTTTGAAGAGCTCTGTGGGCACTCTCAAAGCAGCCCGAGTTGCCACAGGTGGCAGCTTGTCCCTGGGTGGCATCTTGATATTCGTGGAAATCCTGCAGGCAGCTGGCCCCAAAGGGCCAACGGCCTACCTGGTACTGACAAAGGCTTCTGCCCGGGAAAACAAAACTCAGAACACCACGTTTCTGGTCTCAGTTTGCAGAGCACCATGGGCACTCTCAAAGCAGCCCGAGTTGGAACAGGTGGCAGCTTGTCCCTGGGCAGCATATTGATATTCGTGGAAATCCAGCAGGCTGCCTGCCCTTAAGGACCGAGGGCCTACCTGGCACTTCAAATGCTTCTGCCCGGAGAAACAAAACTCAGCAACACAGGTTCATGTTCTCAGTTTGCAGAGTTCCGTGGGCACCCTCAAAGCAGCGCGAGTTGGCACAAGTGGCAGCTTGTCCCTGGGCAGCATCTTGATATTTGTGGAAATCCAGGGGGCACCCTGCCCCTGAGGAACAAGGGCCCTCCTGGTACTGACAAAGGCTTCTGCCCGGGAAAACTAAAGCCATAACCCCACGTTCCACATCTCAGTTTGCAGAGCACCGTGGGCACTCTCAAAGCAGCCCGAGTTGGCACAGGTGGCAGCTTGTCCCTGGGCAGCATCTTGATATTCGTGGAAATCCTGCAGGCTGCCAGCCCTTAAAGACCAAGGGCCTACCTGGCAATGCAAATGTTTCTGCCCAGAGAAACAAAACTCAGCGCCTCACGTTAATGGTCCCAGTTTGCAGAGCTCCATAGGAACTCTCAAAGCAGCCCGAGTTGGCACAGGTGGCAGCTTGTCCCTGGGCAGCATCTTGATATTCGTGGAAATCCAGGAGGCAGCCGGCCCTGAATTACGAGAGCCTACCTGATACTGCAAATACTTCTGCCCGGGGAAAGAAAACTCAGCACCCCACGTTCCTGGTCTCAGTTTGCAGAGCTCCATGGGCACTCTCAAAGCAGCCCGAGTTGGCACAGGTGGCAGCTTGTCCCTGGGTGGCATCTTGATATGCGTGGAAATCCTGCAGGCAGACTGCCTCTAAGGGCTGAGGGCCTACTTGGTACTGACAAAGGCTTCTGCCCTGGAAAACAAAACCCATAACCCCACATACTTTCTCTCAGTTTGAAGAGCTCTGTGGGCACTCTCAAAGCAGCCCGAGTTGCCACAGGTGGCAGCTTGTCCCTGGGTGGCATCTTGATATTCGTGGAAATCCTGCAGGCAGCTGGCCCCAAAGGGCCAACGGCCTACCTGGTACTGACAAAGGCTTCTGCCCGGGAAAACAAAACTCAGAACACCACGTTTCTGGTCTCAGTTTGCAGAGCACCATGGGCACTCTCAAAGCAGCGCGAGTTGGCACAGGTGGCAGCTTGTCCCTGGGCAGCATCTTGATATTCGTGGAAATCCAGCAGGCTGTCTGCCCTTAAGGACCGAGGGCCTACCTGGCACTTCAAATGCTTCTGCCCGGAGAAACAAAACTCAGCAACACAGGTTCATGGTCTCAGTTTGCAGAGTTCCGTGGGCACCCTCAAAGCAGCGCGAGTTGGCCCAAGTGGCAGTTTGTCCCTGGGCAGCATCTTGATATTCGTGGAAATCCAGCGGGCAGCCTGCCCCTGAGGAACAAGGGCCCTCCTGGTACTGACAAAGGCTTCTGCCCGGGAAAACAAAAGCCATAACCGCACGTTCCACATCTCAGTTTGCAGAGCACCGTGGGCACTCTCAAAGCAGCCCGAGTTGGCACAGGTGGCAGCTTGTCCCTGGGCAGCATCTTGATATTCATGGAAACCCTGCAGGCAGCCGGCCCCCAAGGGCCAAGGGCCGACCTGGTACTGACAAAGGCTTCTGCCAGGGGAAACAAAACCCAGCACCCCACGTTTCTGGTCTCAGTTTGCAGAGTTCCATGGGCACTCTCAAACAGACCGAGTTAGCACAGGTGGCAGCTTGTCCCTGGGCGGCATCTTGATATTTGTGGAAATCCAGCAGGCAGTCGGCCCCTAAGGGCCGTGGGCCTACCTGGAACAGACAAAGGCTTCTGCCCAGGTAAACTAAATTCGCCAACACACGTTCATGGTATCAGTTTGCAGAGCTCCATGGGTACTCTAAAATCAGCCCGAGTTGGCACAGGTGGCAGCTTGCCCCTGGGTGGCATCTTGATATTAGCGGAAATCCAGCAGGCAGCCGGCCCATAAGTGCCAAGGGCCTACCTGGTACTGACAAATGCTTCTGCCCAGGGAAACAAAACAGACCAACCCACGTTAATGGTCTCAGTTTGCAGAGCTCCATGGGCACTCTCAAGGCAGCGCGAGTTGGCACAGGTGGCAGCTTGTCCCTGGGCAGCATCTTCAGATTCGTGGAAAACCCAGCAGGCAGCTGGCCCCGAAGGGCGAAGGCCTACCTGGTACTGACAAAGGCTTCTGCCCAGGTAAACTAAGCTCACCACACCACGTGCCTGGTCTCAGATTGCAGAGCTCCATGGGCACTCTCAAAGCAGCCCAAGTTGGCACAAGTGGCAGCTTGTCCCTGGGCGGCATCTTGATATTTGTGGAAATCCTGCAGGCAGCCGGCCCCCAAGGGCCAAGGGCCGACCTGGTACTGACAAAGGCTTCTGCCAGGGGAAACAAAACCCACAACCCCACGTTTCTGGTCTCAGTTTGCAGAGCTCCGTGGGCACTCTCAAAGCAGCGCGAGTTGGCACAGGTGGCAGCTTGTCCCTGGGCAGCATCTTGATATTCGTGGAAATCCAGCAGGCAGTCGGCGCTGAAATTCCGAGGGCCTACCTGGTACTGACAAATGCTTCTGCCCGGGGAAACAAAACTCACCAACGCACGTTCCTGGTCTCAGTTTGCAGAGCTCCATGGGCATTCTCAAAGCAGCGCGAGTTGGCCCAGGTGGCAGCTTGTCCTTTGGCAGCATCTTGATATTCATGGAAATCCAGCAGGCTGCCTGCACTTAAAGACCAAGGGCCTACCTGGCACTTCAAATGCTTCTGCCCGGAGAAACAAAACTCAGCACCCCAGGTTCCTGGTCTCAGTTTGCAGAGCTCCGTGGGCTCTCTCAAAGCAGCGCGAGTTGGCACAAGTGGCAGCTTGTCCCTGGGCAGCATCTTGATATTCGTGGAAATTGAGCCGCCAGCCTGCCCCTGATGAACAAGGGCCCTCCTGGTACTGACAAAGGCTTCTGCCCAGGGAAACAAAACCCATAACCCCACGTTCCACATCTCAGTTTGCAGAGCTCCATGGGCACTCTCAAAGCAGCCCGAGTTGGCACAGGTGGCAGCTTGTCCCTGGACGGCATCTTGATATTCGTGGAAATCCTGCAGGCAGCCGGCCCCCAAGGGCCAAGGACCTACCTGGTACTGAGAGAGGCTTCTGCCCGGGAATACAAAACCCACAATCCTACGTTCCTGGTCTCCGTTTGCAGAGCTCCGTGGGCACCCTCAAAGCTGCCCGAGTTGGCACAAGTGGCAGCTTGTCCCTGGGCAGCATCTTGATATTCGTGGAAATCCAGAAGGCAGCCTGCCCCTGAGGAACAAGGGCCCTCCTGGTACTGACAAAGGCTTCTGCCCAGGAAACCAAATCCACCACCCCACGTTCCACATCTCAGTTTGCAGAGCTCCATGGGCACTCTCAAAGCAGCCCGAGTTGGCACAGGTGGCAGCTTGTCCCTGGGCGGCATCTAGATATTCGTGGAAATCCTGCAGGCAGCCGGCCACAAAGGGCCAAGGGCCGACCTGGTACTGACAAAGGCTTCTGCCAGGGGAAACAAAACCCAGCACCCCACGTTTCTGGTCTCAGTTTGCAGAGCTCCGTGGGCACCCTCAAAGCAGCGCGAGTTGGCACAGGTGGCAGCTTGTCCCTGGGCGGCATCTTGATATTTGTGGAAATCCAGCAGGCTGCCAGCCCTTAAAGACCAAGGGCCTACCTGGCACTGCAAATGTTTCTGCCCAGAGAAACAAAACTCAGCACCTCACGTTAATGGTCCCAGTTTGCAGAGCTCCATGGGCACTCTCAAAGCAGCCCGAGTTGGCACAGGTGGCAGCTTGTCCCTGGGCAGCATCTTGATATTCGTGGAAATCCAGCAGGCTGCCTGCCCCTAAGGAACAAGGGCCTACCTGGCACTGAGAGAGGCTTCTGCCCGGGAAAACAAAACCCACAACCCTACGTTCCTGGTCTCAGTTTGCAGAGCTCCGTGGGCACCCTCAAAGCAGCGCGAGTTAGCACAAGTGGAAGCTTGTCCCTGGGCAGCATCTTGATATTCGTGGAAATCCAGGAGGCAGCCGGCCCTGAATTACGGGAGCCTACCTGGTACTGCAAATGCTTCTGCCCGGGGAAACAAAACTCAGCACCCCACGTTCCTGGTCTCACTTTGCAGAGCTCCATGGGCACTCTCAAAGCAGCCCGAGTTGGCACAGGTGGCAGCTTGTCCCTGGGTGGCATCTTGATATGCGTGGAAATCCAGCAGGCAGACTGCCTCTAAGGGCTGAGGGCCTACTTGGTACTGACAAAGGATTCTGCCCTGGAAAACAAAATCCATAACCCCACATACTTTCTCTCAGTTTCAAGAGCTCTGTGGGCACTCTCAAAGCAGCCCGAGTTGGCACAGGTGGCAGCTTGTCCCTGGGTGGCATCTTGATATGCGTGGAAATCCAGCAGGCAGACTGCCTCTAAGGGCTGAGGGCCTACTTGGTACTGACAAAGGATTCTGCCCTGGAAAACAAAATCCATAACCCCACATACTTTCTCTCAGTTTGAAGAGCTCTGTGGGCACTCTCAAAGCAGCCCGAGTTGGCACAAGTGGCAGCTTGTCCCTGGGCGGCATCTTGATATTCGTGGAAATCCTGCAGGCAGCTGGCCCCAAAGGGCCAACGGCCTACCTGGTACTGACAAAGGCTTCTGCCCGGGAAAACAAAACCCACAACCCTACGTTCCTGGTCTCAGTTTGCAGAGCTCCGTGGGCACCCTCAAAGCAGCCCGAGTTGGCACAGGTGGCAGCTTGTCCCTGGGCAGCATCTTGATATTCGTGGAAATCCTGCAGGCTGCCAGCCCTTAAAGACCAAGGGCCTACCTGGCACTGCAAATGTTTCTGCCCAGAGAAACAAAACTCAGCACCTCACGTTAATGGTCCCAGTTTGCAGAGCTCCATGGGAACTCTCAAAGCAGCCCGAGTTGGCACAGGTGGCAGCTTGTCCCTGGGCAGCATCTTGATATTCGTGGAAATCTTGCTGCCAGCCTGCCCCGAAGGACCAAGGGCCTACCTGGTACTGAGAGAGGCTTCTGCCCGGGAAAACAAAACCCACAACCCTTCGTTTCTGGTCTCACTTTGCAGAGCTCCGTGGGCACTCTCAAAGCAGCGCGAGTTGGCACAAGTGGAAGCTTGTCCCTGGGCAGCATCTTGATATTTGTGGAAATCCAGCAGGCTGCCTGCCCTTAAGGACCGAGGGCCTACCTGGCACTTCAAATGCTTCTGCCCGGAGAAACAAAACTCAGCAACCCAGGTTCATGGTCTCAGTTTGCAGAGCTCCATGGGCACTCTCAAAGCAGCCCGAGTTGGCACAGGTGGCAGCTTGTCCCTGGGCAGCATCTTGATATTCGTGGAAATCTTGCTGCCAGCCTGCCCCTAAGGAACAAGGGCCTACCTGGTACTGACAAAGGCTTCTGCCCGGGAAAACAAAACCCACAACCCTACGTTCCTGGTCTCAGTTTGCAGAGCTCCGTGGGCACCCTCAAAGCAGCCCGAGTTGGCACAGATGGCAGCTTGTCCCTGGGCAGCATCTTGATATTCGTGGAAATCCTGCAGGCTGCCAGCCCTTAAAGACCAAGGCCCTATCTGGCACTGCAAATGTTTCTGCCCAGAGAAACAAAACTCAGCACCTCACGTTAATGGTCCCAGTTTGCAGAGCTCCATGGGAACCCTCAAAGCAGCCCGAGTTGGCACAGGTGGCAGCTTGTCCCTGGGCAGCATCTTGATATTCGTGGAAATCTTGCTGCCAGCCTGCCCCTAAGGACCAAGGGCCTACCTGGTACTGAGAGAGGCTTCTGCCCGGGAAAACAAAACCCACACCCTTCGTTCCTGGTCTCACTTTGCAGAGCTCCGTGGGCACCCTCAAAGCAGCACGACTTAGCAGAAGTGGAAGCTTGTCCCTGGGCAGCATCTTGATATTCGTGGAAATCCAGGAGGCAGCCGGCCCTGAATTACGAGAGCCTACCTGGTACTGCAAATGCTTCTGCCCGGGGAAACAAAACTCAGCACCCCACGTTCCTGGTCTCAGTTTGCAGAGCTCCATGGGCACTCTCAAAGCAGCCCGAGTTGGCACAGGTGGCAGCTTGTCCCTGGGTGGCATCTTGATATGCATGGAAATCCAGCAGGCAGACTGCCTCTAAGGGCTGAGGGCCTACTTGGTACTGACAAAGGCTTCTGCCCTGGAAAACAAAACCCATAACCCCACATACTTTCTCTCAGTTAGAAGAGCTCCATGGGCACCCTCAAAGCAGCCCGAGTTGGCACAGGTGGCAGCTTGTCCCTGGGCGGCATCTTGATATTCGTGGAAATCCTGCAGGCAGCTGGCCCCCAAGGGCCAAGGGCCTACCTGGTACTGACAAAGGCTTCTGCCCGGGAAAACAAAACTCAGAACACCACGTTTCTGGTCTCAGTTTGCAGAGCACCATGGGCACTCTCAAAGCAGCGCGAGTTGGCACAGGTGGCAGCTTGTCCCTGGGCAGCATCTTGATATTCGTGGAAATCCAGCAGGCTGCCTGCCCTTAAGGACCGAGGGCGTACCTGGCACTTCAAATGCTTCTGCCCGGAGAAACAAAACTCAGCACCCCAGGTTCATGGTCTCAGTTTGCAGAGCTCCATGGGCACCCTCAAAGCAGCCCGAGTTGGCACAGGTGGCAGCTTGTCCCTGGGCAGCATCTTGATATTCGTGGAAATCTTCCTGCCAGCCTGCCCCTAAGGAACAAGGGCCTACCTGGTACTGAGAGAGGCTTCTGCCCGGGAAAACAAAACCCACAACCCTACGTTCCTGGTCTCAGTTTGCAGAGCTCCGTGGGCACCCTCAAAGCAGCGCGAGTTGGCACAAGTGGCAGCTTGTCCCTGGGCAGCATCTTGATATTCGTGGAAATCCAGCCGGCAGCCTGCCCCTGAGGAACAAGGGCCCTCCTGGTACTGACAAAGGCTTCTGCCCAGGAAACCAAATCCACCACCCCACGTTCCACATCTCAGTTTGCAGAGCTCCATGGGCACTCTCAAAGCAGCCCGAGTTGGCACAGGTGGCAGCTTGTCCCTGGCCGGCATCTTGATATTCGTGGAAATCCTGCAGGCAGCCGGCCCCTAAGGGCCGTGGGCCGACCTGGTACTGACAAAGGCTTCTGCCAGGGGAAACAAAACCCAGCACCCCACGTTTCTGGTCTCAGTTTGCAGAGCTCCGTGGGCACCCTCAAAGCAGCGCGAGTTGGCACAGGTGGCAGCTTGTCCCTGGGCAGCATCTTGATATTCGTGGAAATCCAGCAGGCTGCCAGCCCTTAAAGACCAAGGGCCTACCTGGCACTGCAAATGTTTCTGCCCAGAGAAACAAAACTCAGCACCTCACGTTAATGGTCCCAGTTTGCAGAGCTCCATGGGCACTCTCAAAGCAGCCCGAGTTGGCACAGGTGGCAGCTTGTCCCTGGGCAGCATCTTGATATTCGTGGAAATCCAGCAGGCTGCCTGCCTCTAAGGAACAAGGGCCTACCTGGCACTGAGAAAGGCTTCTGCCCGGGAAAACAAAACCCACAACCCTACGTTCCTGGTCTCAGTTTGCAGAGCTCCGTGGGCACCCTCAAAGCAGCGCGAGTTAGCACAAGTGGAAGCTGGTCCCTGGGCAGCATCTTGATATTCGTGGAAATCCAGGAGGGAGCCGGCCCTTAATTACGAGAGCCTACCTGGTACTGCAAATGCTTCTGCCCGGGGAAACAAAACTCAGCACCCCACGTTCCTGGTCTCACTTTGCAGAGCTCCATGGGCACTCTCAAAGCAGCCCGAGTTGGCACAGGTGGCAGCTTGTCCCTGGGTGGTATCTTGATATGCGTGGAAATCCAGCAGGCAGACTGCCTCTAAGGGCTGAGGGCCTACTTGGTACTGACAAAGGATTCTGCCCTGGAAAACAAAATCCATAACCCCACATACTTTCTCTCAGTTTGAAGAGCTCTGTGGGCACTCTCAAAGCAGCCCGAGTTGGCACAGGTGGCAGCTTGTCCCTGGGTGGCATCTTGATATGCGTGGAAATCCAGCAGGCAGACTGCCTCTAAGGGCTGAGGGCCTACTTGGTACTGACAAAGGATTCTGCCCTGGAAAACAAAATCCATAACCCCACATACTTTCTCTCAGTTTGAAGAGCTCTGTGGGCACACTCAAAGCAGCCCGAATTGGCACAAGTGGCAGCTTGTCCCTGGGCGGCATCTTGATATTCGTGGAAATCCTGCAGGCAGCTGGCCCCAAAGGGCCAACGGCCTACCTGGTACTGACAAAGGCTTCTGCCCGGGAAAACAAAACCCACAACCCTACCTTCCTGGTCTCAGTTTGCAGAGCTCCGTGGGCACCCTCAAAGCAGCCCGAGTTGGCACAGGTGGCAGCTTGTCCCTGGGCAGCATCTTGATATTCGTGGAAATCCTGCAGGCTGCCAGCCCTTAAAGACCAAGGGCCTACCTGGCACTGCAAATGTTTCTGCCCAGAGAAACAAAACTCAGCACCTCACGTTAATGGTCCCAGTTTGCAGAGCTCCATGGGAACTCTCAAAGCAGCCCGAGTTGGCACAGGTGGCAGCTTGTCCCTGGGCAGCATCTTGATATTCGTGGAAATCTTGCTGCCAGCCTGCCCCGAAGGACCAAGGGCCTACCTGGTACTGAGAGAGGCTTCTGCCCGGGAAAACAAAACCCACAACCCTTCGTTTCTGGTCTCACTTTGCAGAGCTCCGTGGGCACTCTCAAAGCAGCGCGAGTTGGCACAAGTGGATGCTTGTCCCTGGGCAGCATCTTGATATTCGTGGAAATCCAGCAGGCTGCCTGCCCTTAAGGACCGAGGGCCTACCTGGCACTTCAAATGCTTCTGCCCGGAGAAACAAAACTCAGCAACCCAGGTTCATGGTCTCAGTTTGCAGAGCTCCATGGGCACTCTCAAAGCAGCCCGAGTTGGCACAGGTGGCAGCTTGTCCCTGGGCAGCATCTTGATATTCGTGGAAATCTTGCCGCCAGCCTGCCCCTAAGGAACAAGGGCCTACCTGGTACAGACAAAGGCTTCTGCCCGGGAAAACAAAACCCACAACCCTACGTTCCACATCTCAGTTTGCAGAGCTCCGTGGGCACCCTCAAAGCAGCCCGAGTTGGCACAGGTGGCAGCTTGTCCCTGGGCAGCATCTTGATATTCGTGGAAATCCTGCAGGCTGCCAGCCCTTAAAGACCAAGGGCCTATCTGGCACTGCAAATGTTTCTGCCCAGAGAAACAAAACTCAGCACCTCACGTTAATGGTCCCAGTTTGCAGAGCTCCATGGGAACCCTCAAAGCAGCCCGAGTTGGCACAGGTGGCAGCTTGTCCCTGGGCAGCATCTTGATATTCGTGGAAATCTTGCTGCCAGCCTGCCCCTAAGGACCAAGGGCCTACCTGGTACTGAGAGAGGCTTCTGCCCGGGAAAACAAAACCCACAACCCTTCGTTCCTGGTCTCACTTTGCAGAGCTCCGTGGGCACCCTCAAAGCAGCACGACTTAGCAGAAGTGGAAGCTTGTCCCTGGGCAGCATCTTGATATTCGTGGAAATCCAGGAGGCAGCCGGCCCTGAATTACGAGAGCCTACCTGGTACTGCAAATGCTTCTGCCCGGGGAAACAAAACTCAGCACCCCACGTTCCTGGTCTCACTTTGCAGAGCTCCGTGGGCACCCTCAAAGCAGCCCGAGTTGGCACAGGTGGCAGCTTGTCCCTGGGCAGCATCTTGATATTCGTGGAAATCCTGCAGGCAGCTGGCCCCCCAAAGGGCCAAGGACCGACCTGGTACTGACAAAGGCTTCTGCCAGGGGAAACAAAACCCAGCACCCCACGTTTCTGGTCTCAATTTGCAGAGCACCGTGGGCACCCTCAAAGCAGCCCGAGTTGGCACAGGTGGCAGCTTGTCCCTGGGCAGCATCTTGATATTCGTGGAAATCCTGCAGGCAGCCGGCCCCCAAGGGCCAAGGACCGACCTGGTACTGACAAAGGCTTCTGCCAGGGGAAACAAAACCCAGCACCCCACGTTTCTGGTCTCAATTTGCAGAGCTCCGTGCGCACCCTCAAAGCAGCCCGAGTTGGCACAGGTGGCAGCTTGTCCCTGGGTGGCATCTTGATATGCGTGGAAATCCAGCAGGCAGACTGCCTCTAAGGGCTGAGGGCCTACTTGGTACTGACAAAGGCTTCTGCCCTGGAAAACAAAACCCATAACCCCACATACTTTCTCTCAGTTTGAAGAGCTCTGTGGGCACTCTCAAAGCAGCCCGAGTTGGCACAGGGGGCAGCTTGTCCCTGGGCGGCATCTTGATATTCGTGGAAATCCTGCAGGCAGCTGGCCCCCAAGGGCCAACGGCCTACCTGGTACTGACAAAGGCTTCTGCCCGGGAAAACAAAACTCAGAACACCACGTTTCTGGTCTCAGTTTGCAGAGCACCATGGGCACTCTCAAAGCAGCGCGAGTTGGCACAGGTGGCAGCTTGTCCCTGGGCAGCATCTTGATATTCGTGGAAATCCAGCAGGCTGCCTGCCCTTAAGGACCGAGGGCGTACCTGGCACTTCAAATGCTTCTGCCCGGAGAAACAAAACTCAGCACCCCAGGTTCATGGTCTCAGTTTGCAGAGCTCCATGGGCACCCTCAAAGCAGCCCGAGTTGGCACAGGTGGCAGCTTGTCCCTGGGCAGCATCTTGATATTCGTGGAAATCTTCCTGCCAGCCTGCCCCTAAGGAACAAGGGCCTACCTGGTACTGAGAGAGGCTTCTGCCCGGGAAAACAAAACCCACAACCCTACGTTCCTGGTCTCAGTTTGCAGAGCTCCGTGGGCACCCTAAAAGCAGCCCGAGTTGGCACAAGTGGCAGCTTTTCCCTGGGCAGCATCTTGATATTCGTGGAAATCCAGCGGGCAGCCTGCCCCTGAGGAACAAGGGCCTACCTGGTACTGACAAAGGCTTATGCCCGGGAAAACAAAACCCATAACCCCACGTTCCACATCTCAGTTTGCAGAGCTCCGTGGGCACCCTCAAAGCAGCCCGAGTTGGCACAGGTGGCAGCTTGTCCCTGGGCAGCATCTTGATATTCGTGGAAATCCTGCAGGCAGCCGGCCCCCAAGGGCCAAGGACCGACCTGGTACTGACAAAGGCTTCTGCCAGGGGAAACAAAACCCAGCACCCCACGTTTCTGGTCTCAATTTGCAGAGCTCCGTGGGCACCCTCAAAGCAGCGCGAGTTGGCACAGGTGGCAGCTTGTCCCTGGGCAGCATCTTGATATTCGTGGAAATCCTGCAGGCTGCCAGCCCTTAAAGACCAAGGGCCTACCTGGCACTGCAAATGTTTCTGCCCAGAGAAACAAAACTCAGCACCTCACGTTAATGGTCCCAGTTTGCAGAGCTCCATGGGAACTCTCAAAGCAGCCCGAGTTGGCACAGGTGGCAGCTTGTCCCTGGGCAGCATCTTGATATTCGTGGAAATCTTGCTGCCAGCCTGCCCCTAAGGAACAAGGGCCTACCTTGTACTGAGAGAGGCTTCTGCCCGGGAAAACAAAACCCACAACCCTACGTTCCTGGTCTCAGTTTGCAGAGCTCCGTGGGCACCCTCAAAGCAGCGCGAGTTGGCACAAGTGGAAGCTTGTCCCTGGGCAGCATCTTGGTATTCGTGGAAATCCAGGAGGCAGCCGGCCCTGAATTACGAGAGCCTACCTGGTACTGCAAATGCTTCTGCCCGGGGAAACAAAACTCACCTAGGCAAGTTCCTGGTCTCACTTTGCAGAGCTCCATGGGCACTCTCAAAGCAGCCCGAGTTGGCACAGGTGGCAGCTTGTCCCTGGGCGGCATCTTGATATTCGGGGAAATCCAGCAGGCAGACTACCTCCAAGGGCTGAGGGCCGACTTGGTACTGACAAAGGCTTCTGACCGGGAAAACAAAACCCACGACCCCACGTTCCTGGTCTCAGTTTCCAGAGCTCCATGGGAACTCTCAAAGCAGCCCGAGTTGGCACAGGTGGCAGCTTGTCCCTGGGCGGAATCTTGATATTCGTGGAAATTCAGCCGGCAGCCTGCCCCTATGGAACAAGGGCCCACCTGGTACTCACAAAGGCTTCTGCCCGGGAAAACAAAACTCACCACCCCACGTTCCTGGTCTCAGTTTGCAGAGCGCCATGGGCACTCTCAAAGCAGCCCGAGTTGGCACAGGTGGCAGCTCCTCTGTGGGCAGCATCTTGATATTCATTGAAATTCAGCAGGCTGACGGCCCTGAAAGACCATGGGCCTACGTAGTACTGAAAAAGGCTTCTGCCCGGGAAAACAAAACTCAGCACCCCACAGTCCTGGCCACAGTTTGCAGAGCTCCGTGGGCACTCTCAAAGCAGCGCGAGTTGGTACAGGTGGCAGCTTGTCCCTGGGCACCATCTTGATATTCGTGGAAATCTTGCTGCCAGCCTGCCCCTAAGTGTGGAGGGCCTACCTGGTACTGAGAGAGGCTTCTGTCCGGGAAAACAAAACCCACAGTCCTACATTCCTGGTCTCAGTTTGCAGAGCTCCGTGGGCACCCTCAAAGCAGCGCGAGTTGGCACAAGTGGAAGCTTGTCCCTGGGCAGCATCTTGATATTCGTGGAAATTGAGCCGGAAGCCTGCCCCTGAGGAACAAGGGCCCTCCTGGTACTGACAAAGGCTTCTGCCCAGGGAAACAAAATCCACCACCCCACGTTTCTGGTCTCAGTTTGCAGAGCACCATGGGCACTCTCAAAGCAGCCCGTGTTGGCACAGGTGGCAGTTTGTCCCTGGGCGGCATCTTGATATTCGTGGAAATCCTGCAGGCAGCCGGCCCCCAAGGGCCAAGGGCCTACCTGGTACTGACAAAGGCTTCTGCTCGGGAAAACAAAACCCAGCACCCCACGTTTCTGGTCTCAGTTTGCAGAGCACCATGGGCACTCTCAAAGCAGCGCGAGTTGGCACAGGTGGCAGCTTGTCCCTGGGCAGCATCTTGATATTCGTGGAAATCTTGCTGCCAGCCTGCCCCTAAGGAACAAGGGCCTACCTGGTACTGAGAGAGGCTTCTTCCCGGGAAAACAAAACCCACAACCCTACGTTCCTGGTCTCAGTTTGCAGAGCTCCGTGGGCACCGTCAAAGCAGCGCGAGTCGGCACAAGTGGAAGCTTGTCCGTGGGCGGCATCTTGATATTTGTGGAAATCCTGCAGGCAGCCGCCCTGAATTACGAGAGCCTACCTGGTACTGCAAATGCCTCTGCCCGGGGAAACAAAACTCACCAAGGCAAGTTCCTGGTCTCAGTTTGCAGAGCTCCGTGGGCACCGTCAAAGCAGCGCGAGTCGGCACAAGTGGAAGCTTGTCCCTGGGCGGCATCTTGATATTTGTGGAAATCCAGGAGGCAGCCGCCCTGAATTACGAGAGCCTACCTGGTACTGCAAATGCCTCTGCCCGGGGAAACAAAACTCACCAAGGCAAGTTCCTGGTCTCACTTTGCAGAGCTCCGTGGGCACTCTCAAAGCAGCGCGAGTTGGCACAGGTGGCAGCTTGTCCCTGGGCAGCATCTTGATATGCGTGGAAATCCAGCAGGCAGACTGCCTCTAAGGGCTGAGGGCCTACTTGGTACTGACAAAGGCTTCTGCCCGGGAAAACAAAACCCATAACCCCACATACTTTCTCTCAGTTTGAAGAGCTCTGTGGGCACTCTCAAAGCAGCCCGAGTTGGCACAGGGGGCAGCTTGTCCCTGGGCGGCATCTTGATATTCGTGGAAATCCTGCAGGCAGCTGGCCCCCAAGGGCCAACGGCCTACCTGGTACTGACAAAGGCTTCTGCCGGGAAAACAAAACTCAGAACACCACTTTCCTGGTCTCAGTTTTTAGAGCTCCATGGGCACTCTCAAAGAAGCCCGAGTTGGAACAGGTGGCAGCTTGTCCCTTGGCGGAAACTAGATTTTCGTGGAAATCCTGGTGCCAGTCTCCCCCAAAGGGCCGAGGGCCTACCTGGCCCTGTAAATGTTTCTGCCCGGGAAAACAAAACCCACAAACCCACGTTCCTGGTCTCAGCTTGAAGAACTCCGTGGGCACTCTCAAAGCAGCCCGAGTTGTCACAGGTGGCAATTTGTCCCTGGGCGGCATCTTGATATTCGTGGAAATCCTGCAGGCAGCCGGCCCCCAAGGGCCAAGGGCCTACCTGGTACTGACAATGGCTTCTGCCCAGGAAAACAAAACCCAGCACCCCACGTTTCTGGTCTCAGTTTGCAGAGCACCATGGGCACTCTCAAAGCAGCGCGAGCTCGCACAGGTGGCAGCTTGTCCTTTGGCAGCATCTTGATATTCATGGAAATCCAGCAGGCTGCCTGCCCTTAAGGAACAAGGGCCTACCTGTCACTGCAAATGTTTCTGCCCAGAGAAACAAAACTCAGCACCTCACGTTAATGGTCCCAGTTTGCAGAGCTCCATGGGAACTCTCAAAGCAGCCCGAGTTGGCACAGGTGGCAGCTTGTCCCTGGGCAGCATCTTGATATTCGTGGAAATCTTGCTGCCAGCCTGCCCCTAAGGAACAAGGGCCTACCTGGTACTGAGAGAGGCTTCTGCCCGGGAAAACAAAACCCACAACCCTACGTTCCTGGTCTCAGTTTGCAGAGCTCCGTGGGCAACCTCAAAGCAGCCCGAGTTGGCACAAGTGGAAGCTGGTCCCTGGGCAGCATCTTGATATTCGTGGAAATCCAGGAGGCAGCCGGCCCTGAATTACGAGAGCCTACCTGGTACGGCAAATGCTTCTGCCTGGGGAAACAAAACTCACCAAGGCAAGTTCCTGGTCTCACTTTGCAGAGCTCCATGGGCACTCTCAAAGCAGCCCGAGTTGCAACAGGTGGCAGCTCGTCCCTGGGTGGCATCTTGATATGCGTGGAAATCCAGCAGGCAGTCTGCCTCTAAGGGCTGAGGGCCTACTTAGTACTGACAAAGGCTTCTGCCCTGGAAAACAAAATCCATAACCCCACATACTTTCTCTCAGTTTGAAGAGCTCCATGGGCACTCTCAAAGCAGCCCGAGTTGGCACAGGTGGCAGCTTGTCCCTGGGCGGCATCTTGATATTCGTGGAAATCCTGCAGGCAGCTGGCCCCCAAGGGCCAACGGCCTACCTGGTACTGACAAAGGCTTCTGCCCGGGAAAACAAAACCCATAACCCCACGTTCCACATCTCAGTTTGCAGAGCTCCGTGGGCACCCTCAAAGCAGCCCGAGTTGGCACAAGTGGCAGCTTGTCCCTGGGCAGCATCTTGATATTCGTGGAAATCCTGCAGGCTGCCAGCCCTTAAAGACCAAGGGCCTACCTGGCACTGCAAATGTTTCTGCCCAGAGAAACAAAACTCAGCACCTCACGTTAATGGTCCCAGTTTGCAGAGCTCCATGGGAACTCTCAAAGCAGCCCGAGTTGGCACAGGTGGCAGCTTGTCCCTGGGCAGCATCTTGATATTCGTGGAAATCTTGCTGCCAGCCTGCCCTTAAGGAACAAGGGCCTACCTGGTACTGAGAGAGGCTTCTGCCCGGGAAAACAAAACCCACAACCCTACGTTCCTGGTCTCAGTTTGCAGAGCTCCGTGGGCACCCTCAAAGCAGCGCGAGTTGGCACAAGTGGAAGCTGGTCCCAGGGCGGCATCTTGATATTCGTGGAAATCCAGGAGGCAGCCGGCCCTGAATTATGAGAGCCTACCTGGTACTGCAAATGCTTCTGCCCGGGGAAACAAAACTCACCAAGGCAAGTTCCTGGTCTCACTTTGCAGAGCTCCATGGGCACTCTCAAAGCAGCCCGAGTTGGCACAGGTGGCAGCTTGTCCCTGGGTGGCATCTTGATATGCGTGGAAATCCAGCAGGCAGACTGCCTCTAAGGGCTGAGGGCCTACTTGGTACTGACAAAGGCTTCTGCCCTGGAAAACAAAACCCATAACCCCACATACTTTCTCTCAGTTTGAAGAGCTCTGTGGGCACTCTCAAAGCAGCCCGAGTTGGCACAGGGGGCAGCTTGTCCCTGGGCGGCATCTTGATATTCGTGGAAATCCTGCAGGCAGCTGGCCCCCAAGGGCCAACGGCCTACCTGGTACTGACAAAGGCTTCTGCCAGGGAAAACAAAACTCAGAACACCACTTTCCTGGTCTCAGTTTGTAGAGCTCCATGGGCACTCTCAAAGCAGCCCGAGTTGGCACAGGTGGCAGCTTGTCCCTGGGCGGAAACCAGATTTTCGTGGAAATCCTGGTGCCAGTCTCCCCCAAAGGGCCGAGGGCCTACCTGGCCCTGTAAATGTTTCTGCCCGGGAAAACAAAACCGACAAACCCACGTTCCTGGTCTCAGTTTACAGAGCTCCATGGGCACTCTCAAAGCAGCCCGAGTTGGCACAGGTGGCAGAATATCCCTGGGCAGCATCTTGATATTCAGGGAAATCTTGCAGTCAGGCTGTCCCTAAGGAACAAGGGCCTACTTGGTACTGACAAAGGCTTCTGCCTGGAAAACAAAACCCAGCACCCCACGTTTCTGGTCTCAGTTTGCAGAGCACCATGGGCACTCTCAAAGCAGACCGAGTTGGCACAGGTGGCAGCTTGTCCCTGGGCAGCATCTTGATATTCGTGGAAATCCAGCAGGCTGCCTGCCCTTAAGGACCGAGGGCCTACCTGGCAATGCAAATGCTTCTGCCCGGAGAAACAAAACTCAGCAACCCAAGTTCATGGTCTCAGTTTGCAGAGCTCCATGGGCACTCTCAAAACAGCGCGAGTTGGCGCAGGTGGCAGCTTGTCCCTGGGCAGCATCTTGATATTCATGGAAATCTTCCTGCCAGCCTGCCCCTAAGGAACAAGGGCCTACCTGGTACTGAGAGAGGCTTCTGCCCGGGAAAAAAAAACCCACAACCCTACGTTCCTGGTCTCAGTTTGCAGAGCTCCGTGGGCACCCTCAAAGTAGCGCGAGTTGGCACAAGTTGCAGCTTGTCCCTGGGCAGCATCTTGATATTCGT
Source organism: Motacilla alba alba (assembly GCF_015832195.1). Classification (NCBI taxonomy): domain Eukaryota; kingdom Metazoa; phylum Chordata; class Aves; order Passeriformes; family Motacillidae; genus Motacilla; species Motacilla alba. The sequence continues at coordinate 7,022 of NW_024037237.1, read as the reverse complement.
GGAAATTGAGCCGCCAGCCTGCCCCTGAGGAACAAGGGCCTACCTGGTACTGACAAAGGCTTCTGCCCTGGAAAACAAAACCCAGCACCCCACGTTCCACATCTCAGTTTGCAGAGCTCCATGGGCACTCTCAAAGCAGCCCGAGTTTTCACAGGTGGCAATTTGTCCCTGGGCGGCATCTTGATATTCGTGGAAATCCTGCAGGCAGCCGGCCCCCAAGGGCCAAGGGCCTACCTGGTACTGACAATGGCTTCTGCCCGGGGAAACAAAACCCAGCACCCCACGTTTCTGGTCTCAGTTTGCAGAGCACCATGGGCACTCTCAAAGCAGCGCGAGCTCGCACAGGTGGCAGCTTGTCCTTTGGCAGCATCTTGATATTCATGGAAATCCAGCAGGCTGCCTGCCCTTAAGGACCAAGGGCCTACCTGTCACTGCAAATGTTTCTGCCCAGAGAAACAAAACTCAGCACCTCACGTTAATGGTCCCAGTTTGCAGAGCTCCATGGGAACTCTCAAAGCAGCCCGAGTTGGCACAGGTGGCAGCTTGTCCCTGGGCAGCATCTTGATATTCGTGGAAATCTTGCTGCCAGCCTGCCCCTAAGGAACAAGGGCCTACCTGGTACTGAGAGAGGCTTCTGCCCGGGAAAACAAAACCCACAACCCTACGTTCCTGGTCTCAGTTTGCAGAGCTCCGTGGGCAACCTCAAAGCAGCCCGAGTTGGCACAAGTGGAAGCTGGTCCCTGGGCAGCATCTTGATATTCGTGGAAATCCAGGAGGCAGCCGGCCCTGAATTACGAGAGCCTACCTGGTACGGCAAATGCTTCTGCCTGGGGAAACAAAACTCACCAAGGCAAGTTCCTGGTCTCACTTTGCAGAGCTCCATGGGCACTCTCAAAGCAGCCCGAGTTGCAACAGGTGGCAGCTCGTCCCTGGGTGGCATCTTGATATGCGTGGAAATCCAGCAGGCAGTCTGCCTCTAAGGGCTGAGGGCCTACTTAGTACTGACAAAGGCTTCTGCCCTGGAAAACAAAATCCATAACCCCACATACTTTCTCTCAGTTTGAAGAGCTCCATGGGCACTCTCAAAGCAGCCCGAGTTGGCACAGGTGGCAGCTTGTCCCTGGGCGGCATCTTGATATTCGTGGAAATCCTGCAGGCAGCTGGCCCCCAAGGGCCAACGGCCTACCTGGTACTGACAAAGGCTTCTGCCCGGGAAAACAAAACCCATAACCCCACGTTCCACATCTCAGTTTGCAGAGCTCCGTGGGCACCCTCAAAGCAGCCCGAGTTGGCACAAGTGGCAGCTTGTCCCTGGGCAGCATCTTGATATTCGTGGAAATCCTGCAGGCTGCCAGCCCTTAAAGACCAAGGGCCTACCTGGCACTGCAAATGTTTCTGCCCAGAGAAACAAAACTCAGCACCTCACGTTAATGGTCCCAGTTTGCAGAGCTCCATGGGAACTCTCAAAGCAGCCCGAGTTGGCACAGGTGGCAGCTTGTCCCTGGGCAGCATCTTGATATTCGTGGAAATCTTGCTGCCAGCCTGCCCTTAAGGAACAAGGGCCTACCTGGTACTGAGAGAGGCTTCTGCCCGGGAAAACAAAACCCACAACCCTACGTTCCTGGTCTCAGTTTGCAGAGCTCCGTGGGCACCCTCAAAGCAGCGCGAGTTGGCACAAGTGGAAGCTGGTCCCAGGGCGGCATCTTGATATTCGTGGAAATCCAGGAGGCAGCCGGCCCTGAATTATGAGAGCCTACCTGGTACTGCAAATGCTTCTGCCCGGGGAAACAAAACTCACCAAGGCAAGTTCCTGGTCTCACTTTGCAGAGCTCCATGGGCACTCTCAAAGCAGCCCGAGTTGGCACAGGTGGCAGCTTGTCCCTGGGTGGCATCTTGATATGCGTGGAAATCCAGCAGGCAGACTGCCTCTAAGGGCTGAGGGCCTACTTGGTACTGACAAAGGCTTCTGCCCTGGAAAACAAAACCCATAACCCCACATACTTTCTCTCAGTTTGAAGAGCTCTGTGGGCACTCTCAAAGCAGCCCGAGTTGGCACAGGGGGCAGCTTGTCCCTGGGCGGCATCTTGATATTCGTGGAAATCCTGCAGGCAGCTGGCCCCCAAGGGCCAACGGCCTACCTGGTACTGACAAAGGCTTCTGCCAGGGAAAACAAAACTCAGAACACCACTTTCCTGGTCTCAGTTTGTAGAGCTCCATGGGCACTCTCAAAGCAGCCCGAGTTGGCACAGGTGGCAGCTTGTCCCTGGGCGGAAACCAGATTTTCGTGGAAATCCTGGTGCCAGTCTCCCCCAAAGGGCCGAGGGCCTACCTGGCCCTGTAAATGTTTCTGCCCGGGAAAACAAAACCGACAAACCCACGTTCCTGGTCTCAGTTTACAGAGCTCCATGGGCACTCTCAAAGCAGCCCGAGTTGGCACAGGTGGCAGAATATCCCTGGGCAGCATCTTGATATTCAGGGAAATCTTGCAGTCAGGCTGTCCCTAAGGAACAAGGGCCTACTTGGTACTGACAAAGGCTTCTGCCTGGAAAACAAAACCCAGCACCCCACGTTTCTGGTCTCAGTTTGCAGAGCACCATGGGCACTCTCAAAGCAGACCGAGTTGGCACAGGTGGCAGCTTGTCCCTGGGCAGCATCTTGATATTCGTGGAAATCCAGCAGGCTGCCTGCCCTTAAGGACCGAGGGCCTACCTGGCAATGCAAATGCTTCTGCCCGGAGAAACAAAACTCAGCAACCCAAGTTCATGGTCTCAGTTTGCAGAGCTCCATGGGCACTCTCAAAACAGCGCGAGTTGGCGCAGGTGGCAGCTTGTCCCTGGGCAGCATCTTGATATTCATGGAAATCTTCCTGCCAGCCTGCCCCTAAGGAACAAGGGCCTACCTGGTACTGAGAGAGGCTTCTGCCCGGGAAAAAAAAACCCACAACCCTACGTTCCTGGTCTCAGTTTGCAGAGCTCCGTGGGCACCCTCAAAGTAGCGCGAGTTGGCACAAGTTGCAGCTTGTCCCTGGGCAGCATCTTGATATTCGTGGAAATTGAGCCGCCAGCCTGCCCCTGAGGAACAAGGGCCTACCTGGTACTGACAAAGGCTTCTGCCCTGGAAAACAAAACCCAGCACCCCACGTTCCACATCTCAGTTTGCAGAGCTCCATGGGCACTCTCAAAGCAGCCCGAGTTTTCACAGGTGGCAATTTGTCCCTGGGCGGCATCTTGATATTCGTGGAAATCCTGCAGGCAGCCGGCCCCCAAGGGCCAAGGGCCTACCTGGTACTGACAATGGCTTCTGCCCGGGGAAACAAAACCCAGCACCCCACGTTTCTGGTCTCAGTTTGCAGAGCACCATGGGCACTCTCAAAGCAGCGCGAGCTCGCACAGGTGGCAGCTTGTCCTTTGGCAGCATCTTGATATTCATGGAAATCCAGCAGGCTGCCTGCCCTTAAGGACCAAGGGCCTACCTGTCACTGCAAATGTTTCTGCCCAGAGAAACAAAACTCAGCACCTCACGTTAATGGTCCCAGTTTGCAGAGCTCCATGGGAACTCTCAAAGCAGCCCGAGTTGGCACAGGTGGCAGCTTGTCCCTGGGCGGCATCTTGATATTCGTGGAAATCTTGCTGCCAGCCTGCCCCTAAGGAACAAGGGCCTACCTGGTACTGAGAGAGGCTTCTGCCCGGGAAAACAAAACCCACAACCCTACGTTCCTGGTCTCAGTTTGCAGAGCTCCGTGGGCAACCTCAAAGCAGCCCGAGTTGGCACAAGTGGAAGCTTGTCCGTGGGCGGCATCTTGATATTTGTGGAAATCCTGCAGGCAGCCGCCCTGAATTACGAGAGCCTACCTGGTACTGCAAATGCCTCTGCCCGGGGAAACAAAACTCACCAAGGCAAGTTCCTGGTCTCAGTTTGCAGAGCTCCGTGGGCACCGTCAAAGCAGCGCGAGTCGGCACAAGTGGAAGCTTGTCCCTGGGCGGCATCTTGATATTTGTGGAAATCCAGGAGGCAGCCGCCCTGAATTACGAGAGCCTACCTGGTACTGCAAATGCCTCTGCCCGGGGAAACAAAACTCACCAAGGCAAGTTCCTGGTCTCACTTTGCAGAGCTCCGTGGGCACTCTCAAAGCAGCGCGAGTTGGCACAGGTGGCAGCTTGTCCCTGGGCAGCATCTTGATATGCGTGGAAATCCAGCAGGCAGACTGCCTCTAAGGGCTGAGGGCCTACTTGGTACTGACAAAGGCTTCTGCCCGGGAAAACAAAACCCATAACCCCACATACTTTCTCTCAGTTTGAAGAGCTCTGTGGGCACTCTCAAAGCAGCCCGAGTTGGCACAGGGGGCAGCTTGTCCCTGGGCGGCATCTTGATATTCGTGGAAATCCTGCAGGCAGCTGGCCCCCAAGGGCCAACGGCCTACCTGGTACTGACAAAGGCTTCTGCCCGGGAAAACAAAACTCAGAACACCACTTTCCTGGTCTCAGTTTTTAGAGCTCCATGGGCACTCTCAAAGAAGCCCGAGTTGGAACAGGTGGCAGCTTGTCCCTTGGCGGAAACTAGATTTTCGTGGAAATCCTGGTGCCAGTCTCCCCCAAAGGGCCGAGGGCCTACCTGGCCCTGTAAATGTTTCTGCCCGGGAAAACAAAACCCACAAACCCACGTTCCTGGTCTCAGCTTGAAGAACTCCGTGGGCACTCTCAAAGCAGCCCGAGTTGGCACAGGTGGCAATTTGTCCCTGGGCGGCATCTTGATATTCGTGGAAATCCTGCAGGCAGCCGGCCCCCAAGGGCCAAGGGCCTACCTGGTACTGACAATGGCTTCTGCCCGGGGAAACAAAACGCAGCACCCCACGTTTCTGGTCTCAGTTTGCAGAGCACCATGGGCACTCTCAAAGCAGCGCGAGCTCGCACAGGTGGCAGCTTGTCCCTGGGCAGCATCTTGATATTCATGGAAATCCAGCAGGCTGCCTGCCCTTAAGGACCAAGGGCCTACCTGGCACTTCAAATGCTTCAGCCCAGAGAAACAAAACTCAGCACCTCACGTTAATGGTCCCAGTTTGCAGAGCTCCATGGGAACTCTCAAAGCAGCCCGAGTTGGCACAGGTGGCAGCTTGTCCCTGGGCAGCATCTTGATATTCGTGGAAATCTTGCTGCCAGCCTGCCCCTAAGGAACAAGGGCCTACCTGGTACTGAGAGAGGCTTCTGCCCGGGAAAACAAAACCCACAACCCTACGTTCCTGGTCTCAGTTTGCAGAGCTCCGTGGGCAACCTCAAAGCAGCGCGATTTGGCACAAGTGGAAGCTGGTCCCTGGGCAGCATCTTGATATTCGTGGAAATCCAGGAGGCAGCCGGCCCTGAATTACGAGAGCCTACCTGGTACGGCAAATGCTTCTGCCTGGGGAAACAAAACTCACCAAGGCAAGTTCCTGGTCTCACTTTGCAGAGCTCCATGGGCACTCTCAAAGCAGCCCGAGTTGCAACAGGTGGCAGCTCGTCCCTGGGTGGCATCTTGATATGCGTGGAAATCCAGCAGGCAGTCTGCCTCTAAGGGCTGAGGGCCTACTTAGTACTGACAAAGGCTTCTGCCCTGGAAAACAAATCCATAACCCCACATACTTTCTCTCAGTTTGAAGAGCTCCATGGGCACTCTCAAAGCAGCCCGAGTTGGCACAGGTGGCAGCTTGTCCCTGGGCGGCATCTTGATATTCGTGGAAATCCTGCAGGCAGCCGGCCCCCAAGGGCCAACGGCCTACCTGGTACTGACAAAGGCTTCTGCCCGGGAAAACAAAACCCATAACCCCACGTTCCACATCTCAGTTTGCAGAGCTCCGTGGGCACCCTCAAAGCAGCCCGAGTTGGCACAAGTGGCAGCTTGTCCCTGGGCAGCATCTTGATATTCAGGGAAATCTTGCTGCCAGCCTGCCCCTAAGGAACGAGGGCCTACCTGGTACTGAGAGAGGCTTCTGCCCGGGAAAACAAAACCCACAACCCTACGTTCCTGGTCTCAGTTTGCAGAGCTCCGTGGGCACCCTCAAAGCAGCGCGAGTTGGCACAAGTGGAAGCTGGTCCCAGGGCGGCATCTTGATATTCGTGGAAATCCAGGAGGCAGCCGGCCCTGAATTACGAGAGCCTACCTGGTACTGCAAATGCTTCTGCCCGGGGAAACAAAACTCACCAAGGCAAGTTCCTGGTCTCACTTTGCAGAGCTCCATGGGCACTCTCAAAGCAGCCCGAGTTGGCACAGGTGGCAGCTTGTCCCTGGGTGGCATCTTGATATGCGTGGAAATCCAGCAGGCAGACTGCCTCTAAGGGCTGAGGGCCTACTTGGTACGGACAAAGGCTTCTGCCCTGGAAAACAAAACCCATAACCCCACATACTTTCTCTCAGTTTGAAGAGCTCTGTGGGCACTCTCAAAGCAGCCCGAGTTGGCACAGGGGGCAGCTTGTCCCTGGGCGGCATCTTGATATTCGTGGAAATCCAGGAGGCAGCTGGCCCCCAAGGGCCAACGGCCTACCTGGTACTGACAAAGGCTTCTGCCCGGGAAAACAAAACTCAGAACACCACTTTCCTGGTCTCAGTTTGTAGAGCTCCATGGGCACTCTCAAAGCAGCCCGAGTTGGCACAGGTGGCAGCTTGTCCCTGGGCGGAAACCAGATTTTCGTGGAAATCCTGGTGCCAGTCTCCCCCAAAGGGCCGAGGGCGTACCTGGCACTTCAAATGTTTCTGCCCGGGAAAACAAAACCCACAAACCCACGTTCCTGGTCTCAGTTTACAGAGCTCCATGGGCACTCTCAAAGCAGCCCGAGTTGGCACAGGTGGCAGAATATCCCTGGGCAGCATCTTGATATTCAGGGAAATCTTGCAGTCAGGCTGTCCCTAAGGAACAAGGGCCTACTTGGTACTGACAAAGGCTTCTGCCTGGAAAACAAAACCCAGCACCCCACGTTTCTGGTCTCAGTTTGCAGAGCACCATGGGCACTCTCAAAGCAGACCGAGTTGGCACAGGTGGCAGCTTGTCCCTG
>NW_024037236.1:0-86353 GCF_015832195.1 Motacilla alba alba | reverse complement strand
TAGGGGCAGGCTGGCAGCAAGATTTCCACGAATATCAAGATGCTGCCCAGGGACAAGCTGCCACCTGTGCCAACTCGGGCTGCTTTGAGAGTTCCCATGGAGCTCTGCAAACTGGGACCATTAACGTGAGGTGCTCAGTTTTGTTTCTCTGGGCAGAAACATTTGCAGTGCCAGGTAGGCCCTTGGTCTTTAAGGGCAGGCAGCCTGGTGGATTTCCATGAATATCAAGATGCTGCCCAGGGACAAGCTGCCACCTGTGCCAACTCGCGCTGCTTTGAGAGTGCCCATGGTGCTCTGCAAACTGAGACCAGAAACGTGGGGTGCTGGGTTTTGTTTCCCCGGGCAGAAGCCTTTGTCAGTACCAGGTGAGGCCTTGGCCCTTGGGGGCCAGCTGCCTGCAGGATTTCCACGAATATCAAGATGCTGCCCAGGGACAAGCTGCCACTTGTGCCAACTCGGGCTGCTTTGAGAGTGCCCATGGTGCTCTGCAAAGTTAGACCAGGAACTTGCCTTGGTGAGTTTTGTTTCCCCGGGCAGAAGCATTTGCAGTACCAGGCAGGCTCTCGGAACTTCAGGGCCGGCTGCCTCCTGGATTTCCACGAATATCAAGATGCTGCCCAGGGACAAGCTGCCACTTGTGCCAACTCGGGCTGCTTTGAGGGTGCCCACGGAACTCAGCAAACTGAGACCAGGAACGTAGGGTTGTGGGTTTTGTTTTCCCGGGCAGAAGCCTCTCTCAGTACCAGGTAGGCCCTTGGTCCTTAAGGGCAGGAAGCCTGCTGGATTTCCATGAATATCAAGATGCTGCCCAGGGACAAGCTGCCACCTGTGGCAACTCGCGCTGCTTTGAGAGTGCCCATGGTGCTCTGCAAACTGAGACCAGAAACGTGGGGTGCTGGGTTTTGTTTTCCCGGGCAGAAGCCTTTGTCAGTACCAGTTGGGCCCTCGTTCCTCAGGGGCAGGCTGCCGGCTGGATTTCCACGAATATCAAGATGCCGCCCAGGGACAAGCTGCCACCTGTGCCAACTCGGGCTGCTTTGAGGGTGCCCACGGAGCTCTGCAAACTGAGATGTGGAACGTGGGGTTATGGGTTTTGTTTTCCCGGGCAGAAGCCATTGTCAGTACCAGGTAGGCCCTCGGCCCTTTGGGGGAGGCTGGCGCCAGGATTTCCACGAAAATCAAGTTTCCGCCCAGGGAAAAGCTGCCACCTTTGCCAACTCGCGCTGCTTTGAGAGTGCCCACGGAGCTCTGCAAACTGTGACCAGGACCGTGGGGTGCTGAGCTTTGTTTTCCCGGGCAGAAGTATTTGTCAGTACTAGGTAGGCCCACGGTCTTTCCGGGCCGTCAGCCTGCTGAATTTCCACGAATATCAAGATGCTGCCCACGGAGCAGGTGCCACCTGTGCCAACTCGCGCTGCTTTGAGAGTGCCCATGGTGCTCTGCAAACTGAGGCCAGGAACGTGGGGTGCTGGGTTTGGTTTCCCCGGGCAGAAGCCTTTTTCTTTTCCAGGTCGGCCCTTGGCCCTTGGGGGCCAGCTGCCTGCAGGATTTCCACAAATATCAAGATGCTGCCCAGGGACAAGCTGCCACCTGTGCCAACTCGGGCTGCTTTGAGAGTGCCCATGGAGCTCTGCAAAGTGAAACCAGGAACTTGCCTTGGTGAGTTTTGTTTCCCCGGGCAGAAACATTTGCAGTACCAGGTAGGCTCTCGTAATTCAGGGCCGGCTGCCTCCTGGATTTCCACGAATATCAAGATGCTGCCCAGGGACAAGCTGCCACCCGTGCCAACTCGCGCTGCTTTGAGGGTGCCCATGGAGCTCTGCAAACTGGGACCATTAACGTGAGGTGCTGAGTTTTGTTTCTCTGGGCAGAAACATTTGCAGTGCCAGGTAGGCCCTTGGTCTTTAAGGGCAGGCAGCCTGCTGGATTTCCACGAATATCAAGATGCTGCCAAAGGACAAGCTGCCACCTGTGCCAACTCGCGCTGCTTTGAGAGTGCCCATGGTGCTCTGCAAACTGAGACCAGAAACGTGGGGTGCTGGGTTTTGTTTTCCAGAGCAGAAGCCTTTGTCAGTACCAGGTAGGCGCTTGGCCCTTGGGGGCCGGCTGCCTGCAGGATTTCCACGAATATCAAGATGCCGCCCAGGGACAAGCTGGCACCTGTGCCAACTCGGGCTGCTTTGAGGGTGCCCACGGAGCTCTGCAAACTGAGATGTGGAACGTGGGGTTATGGGTTTTGTTTTCCCGGGCAGAAGCCTTTGTCAGTACCAGGAGGGCCCTTGTTCCTTAGGGGCAGACTGCCCGCTGGATTTCCACGAATATCAAGATGCTGCCCAGGGACAAGCTGCCACTTGTGCCAACTCGGGCTGCTTTGGGGGTGCCCACGGAGCTCTGCAAACTGAGACCAGGAACGTAGGGTTGTGGGTTTTGTTTTCCCGGGCAGAAGCCTTTGTCAGTACCAGGTAGGCCTTTGTTCCTAAGGGGCAGGCTGGCAGCAAGATTTCCACGAATATCAAGATGCTGCCCAGGGACAAGCTGCCACCTGTGCCAACTCGGGCTGCTTTGAGAGTGCCCACGGAGCTCTGCAAACTGAGGCCAGTAACGTGGGGTGCTGGGTTTGGTTTCCCCGGGCAGAAGCCTTTGTCATTACCAGGTCGGCCCTTGGCCCTTGGGGGCCGGCTGCCTGCAGGATTTCCACGCATATCAAGATGCCGCCCAGGGACAAGCTGCCACCTGTGCCAACTCGGGCTGCTTTGAGAGTGCCCATGGAGCTCTGCAAAGTTAGACCAGGAACTTGCCTTGGCGAGTTTTGTTTCTCCGGGCAGAAGCATTTGTCAGTACCAGGTAGGCTCTCGTAATTCAGGGCCGGCTGCCTCCTGGATTTCCACGAATATCAAGATGCTGCCCAGGGACAAGCTGCCACCTGTGCCAACTCGGGCTGCTTTGAGGGTGCCCACGGAGCTCTGCAAACTGAGATCAGGAACGTAGGGTTGTGGGTTTTGTTTTCCCGGGCAGAAGCCTTTGTCAGTACCAGGTAGGCCCTTGTTCCTTAGGGGCAGGCTGGCAGCAAGATTTCCACGAATATCAAGATGCTGCCCAGGGACAAGCTGCCACCTGTGCCAACTCGGGCTGCTTTGAGAGTTCCCATGGAGCTCTGCAAACTGGGACCATTAACGTGAGGTGCTCAGTTTTGTTTCTCTGGGCAGAAACATTTGCAGTGCCAGGTAGGCCCTTGGTCTTTAAGGGCAGGCAGCCTGGTGGATTTCCATGAATATCAAGATGCTGCCCAGGGACAAGCTGCCACCTGTGCCAACTCGCGCTGCTTTGAGAGTGCCCATGGTGCTCTGCAAACTGAGACCAGAAACGTGGGGTGCTGGGTTTTGTTTCCCCGGGCAGAAGCCTTTGTCAGTACCAGGTGAGGCCTTGGCCCTTGGGGGCCAGCTGCCTGCAGGATTTCCACGAATATCAAGATGCTGCCCAGGGACAAGCTGCCACTTGTGCCAACTCGGGCTGCTTTGAGAGTGCCCATGGTGCTCTGCAAAGTTAGACCAGGAACTTGCCTTGGTGAGTTTTGTTTCCCCGGGCAGAAGCATTTGCAGTACCAGGCAGGCTCTCGGAACTTCAGGGCCGGCTGCCTCCTGGATTTCCACGAATATCAAGATGCTGCCCAGGGACAAGCTGCCACTTGTGCCAACTCGGGCTGCTTTGAGGGTGCCCACGGAACTCAGCAAACTGAGACCAGGAACGTAGGGTTGTGGGTTTTGTTTTCCCGGGCAGAAGCCTCTCTCAGTACCAGGTAGGCCCTCGGTCCTTAAGGGCAGGAAGCCTGCTGGATTTCCATGAATATCAAGATGCTGCCCAGGGACAAGCTGCCACCTGTGGCAACTCGCGCTGCTTTGAGAGTGCCCATGGTGCTCTGCAAACTGAGACCAGAAACGTGGGGTGCTGGGTTTTGTTTTCCCGGGCAGAAGCCTTTGTCAGTACCAGTTGGGCCCTTGTTCCTCAGGGGCAGGCTGCCGGCTGGATTTCCACGAATATCAAGATGCCGCCCAGGGACAAGCTGCCACCTGTGCCAACTCGGGCTGCTTTGAGGGTGCCCACGGAGCTCTGCAAACTGATATGTGGAACGTGGGGTTATGGGTTTTGTTTTCCCGGGCAGAAGCCTTTGTCAGTACCAGGAGGGCCCTTGTTCCTTAGGGGCAGACTGCCCGCTGGATTTCCACGAATATCAAGATGCTGCCCAGGGACAAGCTGCCACTTGTGCCAACTCGCGCTGCTTTGGGGGTGCCCACGGAGCTCTGCAAACTGAGACCAGGAACGTAGGGTTGTGGGTTTTGTTTTCCCGGGCAGAAGCCTTTGTCAGTACCAGGTAGGCCTTTGTTCCTAAGGGGCAGGCTGGCAGCAAGATTTCCACGAATATCAAGATGCTGCCCAGGGACAAGCTGCCACCTGTGCCAACTCGGGCTGCTTTGAGAGTGCCCACGGAGCTCTGCAAACTGAGGCCAGTAACGTGGGGTGCTGGGTTTGGTTTCCCCGGGCAGAAGCCTTTGTCATTACCAGGTCGGCCCTTGGCCCTTGGGGGCCGGCTGCCTGCAGGATTTCCACGCATATCAAGATGCCGCCCAGGGACAAGCTGCCACCTGTGCCAACTCGGGCTGCTTTGAGAGTGCCCATGGAGCTCTGCAAAGTTAGACCAGGAACTTGCCTTGGCGAGTTTTGTTTCTCCGGGCAGAAGCATTTGTCAGTACCAGGTAGGCTCTCGTAATTCAGGGCCGGCTGCCTCCTGGATTTCCACGAATATCAAGATGCTGCCCAGGGACAAGCTGCCACCTGTGCCAACTCGGGCTGCTTTGAGGGTGCCCACGGAGCTCTGCAAACTGAGATCAGGAACGTAGGGTTGTGGGTTTTGTTTTCCCGGGCAGAAGCCTTTGTCAGTACCAGGTAGGCCCTTGTTCCTTAGGGGCAGGCTGGCAGCAAGATTTCCACGAATATCAAGATGCTGCCCAGGGACAAGCTGCCACCTGTGCCAACTCGGGCTGCTTTGAGAGTTCCCATGGAGCTCTGCAAACTGGGACCATTAACGTGAGGTGCTCAGTTTTGTTTCTCTGGGCAGAAACATTTGCAGTGCCAGGTAGGCCCTTGGTCTTTAAGGGCAGGCAGCCTGGTGGATTTCCATGAATATCAAGATGCTGCCCAGGGACAAGCTGCCACCTGTGCCAACTCGCGCTGCTTTGAGAGTGCCCATGGTGCTCTGCAAACTGAGACCAGAAACGTGGGGTGCTGGGTTTTGTTTCCCCGGGCAGAAGCCTTTGTCAGTACCAGGTGAGGCCTTGGCCCTTGGGGGCCAGCTGCCTGCAGGATTTCCACGAATATCAAGATGCTGCCCAGGGACAAGCTGCCACTTGTGCCAACTCGGGCTGCTTTGAGAGTGCCCATGGTGCTCTGCAAAGTTAGACCAGGAACTTGCCTTGGTGAGTTTTGTTTCCCCGGGCAGAAGCATTTGCAGTACCAGGCAGGCTCTCGGAACTTCAGGGCCGGCTGCCTCCTGGATTTCCACGAATATCAAGATGCTGCCCAGGGACAAGCTGCCACTTGTGCCAACTCGGGCTGCTTTGAGGGTGCCCACGGAACTCAGCAAACTGAGACCAGGAACGTAGGGTTGTGGGTTTTGTTTTCCCGGGCAGAAGCCTCTCTCAGTACCAGGTAGGCCCTTGGTCCTTAAGGGCAGGAAGCCTGCTGGATTTCCATGAATATCAAGATGCTGCCCAGGGACAAGCTGCCACCTGTGGCAACTCGCGCTGCTTTGAGAGTGCCCATGGTGCTCTGCAAACTGAGACCAGAAACGTGGGGTGCTGGGTTTTGTTTTCCCGGGCAGAAGCCTTTGTCAGTACCAGTTGGGCCCTCGTTCCTCAGGGGCAGGCTGCCGGCTGGATTTCCACGAATATCAAGATGCCGCCCAGGGACAAGCTGCCACCTGTGCCAACTCGGGCTGCTTTGAGGGTGCCCACGGAGCTCTGCAAACTGAGATGTGGAACGTGGGGTTATGGGTTTTGTTTTCCCGGGCAGAAGCCTTTGTCAGTACCAGTTGGGCCCTTGTTCCTCAGGGGCAGGCTGCCGGCTGGATTTCCACGAATATCAAGATGCCGCCCAGGGACAAGCTGCCACCTGTGACAACTCGGGCTGCTTTGAGAGTGCCCACGGAGTTCTTCATACTGAGACCAGGAACGTGGGTTTGTGGGTTTTGTTTTCCCGGGCAGAAGCCATTGTCAGTACCAGGGAGGCCCTCGGCCCTTTAGGGGAGGCTGGCGCCAGGATTTCCACGAAAATCAAGTTTCCGTTCAGGGACAAGCTGCCACCTTTGCCAACTCGCGCTGCTTTGAGAGTGCCCACGGAGCTCTGCAAACTGTGACCAGGACCGTGGGGTGCTGAGCTTTGTTTTCCCGGGCAGAAGTATTTGTCAGTACTAGGTAGGCCCACGGTCTTTCCGGGCCGTCAGCCTGCTGAATTTCCACGAATATCAAGATGCTGCCCACGGAGCAGGTGCCACCTGTGCCAACTCGCGCTGCTTTGAGAGTGCCCATGGTGCTCTGCAAACTGAGGCCAGGAACGTGGGGTGCTGGGTTTGGTTTCCCCGGGCAGAAGCCTTTTTCTTTTCCAGGTCGGCCCTTGGCCCTTGGGGGCCAGCTGCCTGCAGGATTTCCACGCATATCAAGATGCTGCCCAGGGACAAGCTGCCACCTGTGCCAACTCGGGCTGCTTTGAGAGTGCCCATGGAGCTCTGCAAAGTGAAACCAGGAACTTGCCTTGGTGAGTTTTGTTTCTCCGGGCAGAAACATTTGCAGTACCAGGTAGGCTCTCGTAATTCAGGGCCGACTGCCTCCTGGATTTCCACGAATATCAAGATGCTGCCCAGGGACAAGCTGCCACCTGTGCCAACTCGCGCTGCTTTGAGGGAGCCCATGGAGCTCTGCAAACTGGGACCATTAACGTGAGGTGCTGAGTTTTGTTTCTCTGGGCAGAAACATTTGCAGTGACAGGTAGGCCCTTGGTCTTTAAGGGCAGGCAGCCTGCTGGATTTCCACGAATATCAAGATGCTGCCAAAGGACAAGCTGCCACCTGTGCCAACTCGCGCTGCTTTGAGAGTGCCCATGGTGCTCTGCAAACTGAGACCAGAAACGTGGGGTGCTGGGTTTTGTTTTCCAGAGCAGAAGCCTCTCTCAGTACCAGGTAGGCCCTTGGCCCTTGGGGGCCGGCTGCCTGCAGGATTTCCACAAATATCAAGATGCCGCCCAGGGACAAGCTGGCACCTGTGCCAACTCGGGCTGCTTTGAGGGTGCCCACGGAGCTCTGCAAACTGAGATGTGGAACGTGGGGTTATGGGTTTTGTTTTCCAGGGCAGAAGCCTTTGTCAGTACCAGGAGGGCCCTTGTTCCTTAGGGGCAGGCTGCCCGCTGGATTTCCACGAATATCAAGATGCTGCCCAGGGACAAGCTGCCACTTGTGCCAACTCGCGCTGCTTTGGGGGTGCCCACGGAGCTCTGCAAACTGAGACCAGGAACGTAGGGTTGTGGGTTTTGTTTTCCCGGGCAGAAGCCTTTGTCAGTACCAGGTAGGCCCTTGTTCCTAAGGGGCAGGCTGGCAGCAAGATTTCCACGAATATCAAGATGCTGCCCAGGGACAAGCTGCCACCTGTGCCAACTCGGGCTGCTTTGAGAGTTCCCATGGAGCTCTGCAAACTGAGACCATGAACCTGGGGTGCTGAGTTTTGTTTCCCCGGGCAGAAGCCTTTGTCAGTCCCAGGTAGGCCCTCGGTCCTTAAGGGCAGGCAGCCTGCTGGAATTCCACGAATATCAAGATGCTGCCCAGGGACAAGCTGCCACCTGTGCCAACTCGCGCTGCTTTGAGGGAGCCCATGGAGCTCTGCAAACTGGGACCATTAACGTGAGGTGCTGAGTTTTGTTTCTCTGGGCAGAAACATTTGCAGTGACAGGTAGGCCCTTGGTCTTTAAGGGCAGGCAGCCTGCTGGATTTCCACGAATATCAAGATGCTGCCAAAGGACAAGCTGCCACCTGTGCCAACTCGCGCTGCTTTGAGAGTGCCCATGGTGCTCTGCAAACTGAGACCAGAAACGTGGGGTGCTGGGTTTTGTTTTCCAGAGCAGAAGCCTCTCTCAGTACCAGGTAGGCCCTTGGCCCTTGGGGGCCGGCTGCCTGCAGGATTTCCACGAATATCAAGATGCCGCCCAGGGACAAGCTGGCACCTGTGCCAACTCGGGCTGCTTTGAGGGTGCCCACGGAGCTCTGCAAACTGAGATGTGGAACGTGGGGTTATGGGTTTTGTTTTCCAGGGCAGAAGCCTTTGTCAGTACCAGGAGGGCCCTTGTTCCTTAGGGGCAGGCTGCCCGCTGGATTTCCACGAATATCAAGATGCTGCCCAGGGACAAGCTGCCACTTGTGCCAACTCGCGCTGCTTTGGGGGTGCCCACGGAGCTCTGCAAACTGAGACCAGGAACGTAGGGTTGTGGGTTTTGTTTTCCCGGGCAGAAGCCTTTGTCAGTACCAGGTAGGCCCTTGTTCCTAAGGGGCAGGCTGCCCGCTGGATTTCCACGAATATCAAGATGCTGCCCAGGGACAAGCTGCCACTTGTGCCAACTCGCGCTGCTTTGGGGGTGCCCACGGAGCTCTGCAAACTGAGACCAGGAACGTAGGGTTGTGGGTTTTGTTTTCCCGGGCAGAAGCCTTTGTCAGTACCAGGTCAGGCCTTGGCCCTTGGGGGCCAGCTGCCTGCAGGATTTCCACGAATATCAAGATGCTGCCCAGGGACAAGCTGCCACTTGTGCCAACTCGCGCTGCTTTGAGAGTACCCACGGAGCTCTTCAAACTGAGAGAAAGTATGTGGGGTTGTGGGTTTTGTTTTCCCGGGCAGAAGCCTTTGTCAGTACCAGGTAGGCCCTTGTTCCTTCGGGGCAGGCTGGCAGCAAGATTTCCACGAATATCAAGATGCTGCCCAGGGACAAGCTGCCACCTGTGCCAACTCGCGCTGCTTTGAGAGTTCCCATGGAGCTCTGCAAACTGGGACCATTAAGGTGAGGTGCTGAGTTTTGTTTCTCTGGGCAGAAACATTTGCAGTGCCAGGTAGGCCCTTGGTCTTTAACGGCTGGCAGCCTGCAGGATTTCCACGAATATCAAGATGCTGCCCAGGGACAAGCTGCCACCTGTGCCAACTCGCGCTGCTTTGAGAGTGCCCATGGTGCTTTGCAAACTGAGACCAGAAACGTGGGGTGCTGGGTTTTGTTTTCCTGGGCAGAAGCCATTGTCAGTACCAGGTAGGCCCTTGGCCCTTGGGGGCCGGCTGCCTGCAGGATTTCCACGAATATCAAGATGCCGCCCAGGGACAAATTGCCACCTGTGACAACTCGGGCTGCTTTGAGAGTGCCCATGGAGCTCTGCAAACTGAGATGTGGAACGTGGGGTGGTGGGTTTTGTTTTCCAGGGCAGAAGCCTTTGTCAGTACCAGGTAGGCCCTTGTTCCTCAGGGGCAGGCTGGCGGCTCAATTTCCACGAATATCAAGATGCCGCCTAGGGACAAGCTGCCACCTGTGCCAACTCGGGCTGCTTTGACGGTGCCCACGGAGCTCTGCAAACTGAGGCCAGGAACGTAGGGTTGTGGGTTTTGTTTTCCCGGGCAGAAGCCTCTCTCAGTACCAGGTAGGCCCTTGTTCCTTAGGGGCAGGCTGGCAGGAAGATTTCCACGAATATCAAGATGCTGCCCAGGGACAAGCTGCCACCTGCGCCAACTCGCGCTGTTTTGAGAGTGCCCATGGAGCTCTGCAAACTGAGACCATGAACCTGGGTTGCTGAGTTTTGTTTCTCCGGGCAGAAGCATTTGCATTGCCAGGTAGGCCCTCGGTCCTTAAGGGCAGGCAGCCGGCTGGATTTCCACGAATATCAAGATGCTGCCCAGGGACAAGCTGCCACCTGTGCCAACTCGTGCTGCTTTGAGAGTGCCCATGGTGCTCTGCAAACTGAGACCAGAAACGTGGGGTGCTGGGTTTTGTTTTCCAGGCAGAAGCCTTTGTCAGTACCAAGTAGGCCCTTGTTCCTTAGGGACAGCCTGACAGCAAGATTTCCACGAATATCAAAATGCTGCCCAGGGATATTCTGCCACCTGTGCCAACTCGGGCTGCTTTGAGAGTGCCCACGGAGTTCTTTAAACTGAGACCAGGAACGTGGGTTTGTGGGTTTTGTTTTCCCGGGCAGAAACATTTACAGGGCCAGGTAGGCCCTCGGCCCTTTGGGGGAGACTGGCACCAGGATTTCCACGAAAATCTGGTTTCCGCCCAGGGACAAGCTGCCACCTGTGCCAACTCGGGCTGCTTTGAGAGTGCCCATGGAGCTCTAAAAACTGAGACCAGGAAAGTGGTGTTCTGAGTTTTGTTTTCCCGGGCAGAAGCCTTTGTCAGTACCAGGTAGGCCGTTGGCCCTTGGGGGCCAGCTGCCTGCAGGATTTCCACGAATATCAAGATGCCGCCCAGGGACAAGCTGCCCCCTGTGCCAACTCGGGCTGCTTTGAGAGTGCCCACAGAGCTCTTCAAACTGAGAGAAAGTATGTGGGGTTATGGGTTTTGTTTTCCAGGGCAGAAGCCTTTGTCAGTACCAAGTAGGCCCTCAGCCCTTAGAGGCAGTCTGCCTGCTGGATTTCCACGCATATCAAGATGCCACCCAGGGACAAGCTGCCACCTGTGCCAACTCGGGCTGCTTTGAGAGTGCCCATGGAGCTCTGCAAAGTGAGACCAGGAACTTGCCTTGGTGAGTTTTGTTTCCCCGGGCAGAAGCATTTGCAGTACCAGGTAGGCTCTCGTAATTCAGGGCCGGCTGCCTCCTGGATTTCCACGAATATCAAGATGCCGCCCAGGGACCAGCTTCCACTTGTGCCAACTCGCGCTGCTTTGAGGGTGCCCACGGAGCTCTGCAAACTGAGACCAGGAACGTAGGGTTGTGGGTTTTGTTTTCCCGGGCAGAAGCCTCTCTCAGTACCAGGTAGGCCTTTGTTCCTTAGGGGCAGGCTGGCAGCAAGATTTCCACGAATATCAAGATGCTGCCCAGGGACAAGCTGCCACCTGTGCCAACTCGGGCTGCTTTGAGAGTTCCCATGGAGCTCTGCAAACTGGGACCATTAACGTGAGGTGCTGAGTTTTGTTTCTCTGGGCAGAAACATTTGCAGTGACAGGTAGGCCCTTGGTCCTTAAGGGCAGGCAGCCTGCTGGATTTCCATGAATATCAAGATGCTGCCAAAGGACAAGCTGCCACCTGTGCGAGCTCGCGCTGCTTTGAGAGTGCCCATGGTGCTCTGCAAACTGAGACCAGAAATGTGGGGTGCTGGGTTTTGTTTCCCCGGGCAGAAGCCATTGTCAGTACCAGGTAGGCCCTTGGCCCTTGGGGGCCGGCTGCCTGCAGGATTTCCACGAATATCAAGATGCCGCCCAGGGACAAGCTGGCACCTGTGCCAACTCGGGCTGCTTTGAGGTTGCCCACGGAGCTCTGCAAACTGAGATGTGGAGCGTGGGGTTATGGGTTTTGTTTTCCCGGGCAGAAGCCTTTGTCAGTACCAGGAGGGCCCTTGTTCCTTAGGGGCAGGCTGCCCGCTGGATTTCCACGAATATCAAGATGCTGCCCAGGGACAGGCTGCCACTTGTGCCAACTCGGGCTGCTTTGGGGGTGCCCACGGAGCTCTGCAAACTGAGACCAGGAACGTAGGGTTGTGGGTTTTGTTTTCCCGGGCAGAAGCCTTTGTCAGTACCAGGTAGGCCCTTGTTCCTAAGGGGCAGGCTGGCAGCAAGATTTCCACGAATATCAAGATGCTGCCCAGGGACAAGCTGCCACCTGTGCCAACTCGGGCTGCTTTGAGAGTTCCCATGGAGCTCTGCAAACTGAGACCATGAACCTGGGGTGCTGAGTTTTGTTTCCCCGGGCAGAAGCCTTTGTCAGTCCCAGGTAGGCCCTCGGTCCTTAAGGGCAGGCAGCCTGCTGGAATTCCACGAATATCAAGATGCTGCCCAGGGACAAGCTGCCACCTGTGCCAACTCGCGCTGCTTTGAGAGTGCCCATGGTGCTCTGCAAACTGAGACCAGAAACGTGGGGTTATGGGTTTTGTTTTCCCGGGCAGAAGCCTTTGTCAGTACCAGGTCAGGCCTTGGCCCTTGGGGGCAAGCTGCCTGCAGGATTTCCTCGAATATCAAGATGCTGCCCAGGGACAAGCTGCCACTTGTGCCAACTCGAGCTGCTTTGAGAGTACCCACGGAGCTCTTCAAACTGAGAGAAAGTATGTGGGGTTGTGGGTTTTGTTTTCCCGGGCAGAAGCCTCTCTCAGTACCAGGTAGGCCCTTGTTCCTTCGGGGCAGGCTGGCAGCAAGATTTCCACGAATATCAAGATGCTGCCCAGGGACAAGCTGCCACCTGTGCCAACTCGGGCTGCTTTGAGAGTTCCCATGGAGCTCTGCAAACTGGGACCATTAACGTGAGGTGCTGAGTTTTGTTTCTCTGGGCAGAAACATTTGCAGTGCCAGGTAGGCCCTTGGTCTTTAACGGCTGGCAGCCTGCAGGATTTCCACGAATATCAAGATGCTGCCCAGGGACAAGCTGCCACCTGTGCCAACTCGCGCTGCTTTGAGAGTGCCCATGGTGCTCTGCAAACTGAGATGTGGAACGTGGGGTGCTGGGTTTTGTTTTCCTGGGCAGAAGCCATTGTCAGTACCAGGTAGGCCCTTGGCCCTTGGGGGCCGGCTGCCTGCAGGATTTCCACGAATATCAAGATGCCGCCCAAGGACAAATTGCCACCTGTGAAAACTCGGGCTGCTTTGAGAGTGCCCATGGAGCTCTGCAAACTGAGATGTGGAACGTGGGGTGCTGGGTTTTGTTTTCCAGGGCAGAAGCCTTTGTCAGTACCAGGTAGGCCCTTGTTCCTCAGGGGCAGGCTGGCGGCTCAATTTCCACGAATATCAAGATGCCGCCCAGGGACAAGCTGCAACTTGTGCCAACTTGCGGTGCTTTGAGAGTGCCCACGGAGCTCTGCAAACTGAGACCAGGAACGTAGGGTTGTGGGTTTTGTTTTCCCGGGCAGAAGCCTCTCTCAGTACCAGGTAGGCCCTTGTTCCTTAGGGGCAGGCTGGCAGGAAGATTTCCACGAATATCAAGATGCTGCCCAGTGACAAGCTGCCACCTGCGCCAACTCGCGCTGTTTTGAGAGTGCCCATGGAGCTCTGCAAACTGAGACCATGAACCTGGGTTGCTGAGTTTTGTTTCTCCGGGCAGAAGCATTTGCATTGCCAGGTAGGCCCTCGGTCCTTAAGGGCAGGCAGCCTGCTGGATTTCCACGAATATCAAGATGCTGCCCAGGGACAAGCTGCCACCTGTGCCAACTCGTGCTGCTTTGAGAGTGCCCATGGTGCTCTGCAAACTGGGACCAGAAACGTGGGGTGCTGGGTTTTGTTTTCCAGGCAGAAGCCTTTGTCAGTACCAAGTAGGCCCTTGTTCCTTAGGGACAGCCTGACAGCAAGATTTCCCTGAATATCAAGATGCTGCCCAGGGATATTCTGCCACCTGTGCCAACTCGGGCTGCTTTGAGAGTGCCCACGGAGTTCTTTAAACTGAGACCAGGAACGTGGGTTTGTGGGTTTTGTTTTCCCGGGCAGAAACATTTACAGGGCCAGGTAGGCCCTCGGCCCTTTGGGGGAGACTGGCACCAGGATTTCCACGAAAATCTGGTTTCCGCCCAGGGACAAGCTGCCACCTGTGCCAACTCGGGCTGCTTTGAGAGTGCCCATGGAGCTCTACAAACTGAGACCAGGAAAGTGGTGTTCTGAGTTTTGTTTTCCCGGGCAGAAGCCTTTGTCAGTACCAGGTAGGCCGTTGGCCCTTGGGGGCCAGCTGCCTGCAGGATTTCCACGAATATCAAGATGCCGCCCAGGGACAAGCTGCCCCCTGTGCCAACTCGGGCTGCTTTGAGAGTGCCCACAGAGCTCTTCAAACTGAGAGAAAGTAGGCCCTCAGCCCTTAGAGGCAGTCTGCCTGCTGGATTTCCACGCATATCAAGATGCCACCCAGGGACAAGCTGCCACCTGTGCCAACTCGGGCTGCTTTGAGAGTGCCCATGGAGCTCTGCAAAGTGAGACCAGGAACTTGCCTTGGTGAGTTTTGTTTCCCCGGGCAGAAGCATTTGCAGTACCAGGTAGGCTCTCGTAATTCAGGGCCGGCTGCCTCCTGGATTTCCACGAATATCAAGATGCCGCCCAGGGACCAGCTTCCACTTGTGCCAACTCGCGCTGCTTTGAGGGTGCCCACGGAGCTCTGCAAACTGAGACCAGGAACGTAGGGTTGTGGGTTTTGTTTTCCCGGGCAGAAGCCTCTCTCAGTACCAGGTAGGCCCTTGTTCCTAAGGGGCAGGCTGGCAGCAAGATTTCCACGAATATCAAGATGCTGCCCAGGGACAAGCTGCCACCTGTGCCAACTCGGGCTGCTTTGAGAGTTCCCATGGAGCTCTGCAAACTGGGACCATTAACGTGAGGTGCTGAGTTTTGTTTCTCTGGGCAGAAACATTTGCAGTGCCAGGTAGGCCCTTGGTCTTTAAGGGCTGGCAGCCTGCAGGATTTCCACGAATATCAAGATGCTGCCCAGGGACAAGCTGCCACCTGTGCCAACTCGGGCTGCTTTGAGGGTGCCCACGGAGCTCTGCAAACTGAGATGTGGAACGTGGGGTTATGGGTTTTGTTTTCCCGGGCAGAAGCCTTTGTCAGTACCAGGTAGGCCGTTGGCCCTTGGGGGCCAGCTGCCTGCAGGATTTCCACGAATATCAAGATGCCGCCCAGGGACAAGCTGCCACCTGTGCCAACTCGGGCTGCTTTGAGGGTGCCCATGGAGCTCTTCAAACTGAGAGAAAGTATGTGGGGTTATGGGTTTTGTTTTCCAGGGCAGAAGCCTTTGTCAGTACCAAGTAGGCACTCAGCCCTTAGAGGCAGACTGCCTGCTGGATTTCCACGCATATCAAGATGCCACCCAGGGACGAGCTGCCACCTGTTGCAACACGGGCTGCTTTGAGAGTGCCCATGGAGCTCTGCAAAGTGAGACCAGGAACTTGCCTTGGTGAGTTTTGTTTCCCCAGGCAGAAGCATTTGCCGTACCAGGTAGGCTCTCGTAATTCAGGGCCGGCTGCCTCCTGGATTTCCACGAATATCAAGATGCTGCCCAGGGACAAGCTTCCACTTGTGCCAACTCGCGCTGCTTTGAGGTTGCCCACGGAGCTCTGCAAACTGAGACCAGGAACGTAGGGTTGTGGGTTTTGTTTTCCCGGGCAGAAGCCTCTCTCAGTACCAGGTAGGCCCTTGTTCCTTAGGGGCAGGCTGGCAGCAAGATTTCCACGAATATCAAGATGCTGCCCAGGGACAAGCTGCCACCTGTGCCAACTCGGGCTGCTTTGAGAGTTCCCATGGAGCTCTGCAAACTGGGACCATTAACGTGAGGTGCTGAGTTTTGTTTCTCTGGGCAGAAACATTTGCAGTGACAGGTAGGCCCTTGGTCCTTAAGGGCAGGCAGCCTGCTGGATTTCCATGAATATCAAGATGCTGCCAAAGGACAAGCTGCCACCTGTGCGAGCTCGAGCTGCTTTGAGAGTGCCCATGGTGCTCTGCAAACTGAGACCAGAAATGTGGGGTGCTGGGTTTTGTTTCCCCGGGCAGAAGCCATTGTCAGTACCAGGTAGGCCCTTGGCCCTTGGGGGCCGGCTGCCTGCAGGATTTCCACGAATATCAAGATGCCGCCCAGGGACAAATTGCCACCTGTGACAACTCGGGCTGCTTTGAGAGTGCCCATGGAGCTCTGCAAACTGAGATGTGGAACGTGGGGTGGTGGGTTTTGTTTTCCAGGGCAGAAGCCTTTGTCAGTACCAGGTAGGCCCTTGTTCCTCAGGGGCAGGCTGGCGGCTCAATTTCCACGAATATCAAGATGCCGCCGAGGGACAAGCTGCCACCTGTGCCAACTCGGGCTGCTTTGACGGTGCCCACGGAGCTCTGCAAACTGAGGCCAGGAAAGTGGGGTGCTGGGTTTGGTTTCCCCGGGCAGAAGCCTTTGTCAGTACCAGGTCGGCCCTTGGCCCTTGGGGGCCGGCTGCCTGCAGGATTTCCACGCATATCAAGATGCCGCCCAGGGACAAGCTGCCACCTGTGCCAACTCGGGTTGCTTTGAGAGTGCCCATGGAGCTCTGCAGAGTTTGACCAGGAACTTGCCTTGGTGAGTTTTGTTTCTCCGGGCAGAAGCATTTGTCAGTACCAGGTAGGCTCTCGTAATTCAGGGCCGGCTGCCTCCTGGATTTCCACGAATATCAAGATGCTGCCCAGGGACAAGCTGCCACCTGTGCCAACTCGGGCTGCTTTGAGGGTGCCCATGGAGCTCTGCAAACTGAGATGTGGAACGTGGGGTGGTGGGTTTTGTTTTCCAGGGCAGAAGCCTTTGTCAGTACCAGGTAGGCCCTTGTTCCTCAGGGGCAGGCTGGCGGCTCAATTTCCACGAATATCAAGATGCCGCCCAGGGACAAGCTGCAACTTGTGCCAACTTGCGGTGCTTTGAGAGTGCCCACGGAGCTCTGCAAACTGAGACCAGGAACGTAGGGTTGTGGGTTTTGTTTTCCCGGGCAGAAGCCTCTCTCAGTACCAGGTAGGCCCTTGTTCCTTAGGGGCAGGCTGGCAGGAAGATTTCCACGAATATCAAGATGCTGCCCAGTGACAAGCTGCCACCTGCGCCAACTCGCGCTGTTTTGAGAGTGCCCATGGAGCTCTGCAAACTGAGAGCATGAACCTGGGTTGCTGAGTTTTGTTTCTCCGGGCAGAAGCATTTGCATTGCCAGGTAGGCCCTCGGTCCTTAAGGGCAGGCAGCCTGCTGGATTTCCACGAATATCAAGATGCTGCCCAGGGACAAGCTGCCACCTGTGCCAACTCGTGCTGCTTTGAGAGTGCCCATGGTGCTCTGCAAATTGAGACCAGAAACGTGGGGTGCTGGGTTTTGTTTTCCAGGCAGAAGCCTTTGTCAGTACCAAGTAGGCCCTTGTTCCTTAGGGACAGCCTGACAGCAAGATTTCCCTGAATATCAAGATGCTGCCCAGGGATATTCTGCCACCTGTGCCAACTCGGGCTGCTTTGAGAGTGCCCACGGAGTTCTTTAAACTGAGACCAGGAACGTGGGTTTGTGGGTTTTGTTTTCCCGGGCAGAAACATTTACAGGGCCAGGTAGGCCCTCGGCCCTTTGGGGGAGACTGGCACCAGGATTTCCACGAAAATCTGGTTTCCGCCCAGGGACAAGCTGCCACCTGTGCCAACTCGGGCTGCTTTGAGAGTGCCCATGGAGCTCTAAAAACTGAGACCAGGAAAGTGGTGTTCTGAGTTTTGTTTTCCCGGGCAGAAGCCTTTGTCAGTACCAGGTAGGCCGTTGGCCCTTGGGGGCCAGCTGCCTGCAGGATTTCCACGAATATCAAGATGCCGCCCAGGGACAAGCTGCCCCCTGTGCCAACTCGGGCTGCTTTGAGAGTGCCCACAGAGCTCTTCAAACTGAGAGAAAGTATGTGGGGTTATGGGTTTTGTTTTCCAGGGCAGAAGCCTTTGTCAGTACCAAGTAGGCCCTCAGCCCTTAGAGGCAGTCTGCCTGCTGGATTTCCACGCATATCAAGATGCCACCCAGGGACAAGCTGCCACCTGTGCCAACTCGGGCTGCTTTGAGAGTGCCCATGGAGCTCTGCAAAGTGAGACCAGGAACTTGCCTTGGTGAGTTTTGTTTCCCCGGGCAGAAGCATTTGCAGTACCAGGTAGGCTCTCGTAATTCAGGGCCGGCTGCCTGCTGGATTTCCACGAATATCAAGATGCCGCCCAGGGACCAGCTTCCACTTGTGCCAACTCGCGCTGCTTTGAGGGTGCCCACGGAGCTCTGCAAACTGAGACCAGGAACGTAGGGTTGTGGGTTTTGTTTTCCCGGGCAGAAGCCTCTCTCAGTACCAGGTAGGCCCTTGATCCTTAGGGGCAGGCTGGCAGCAAGATTTCCACGAATATCAAGATGCTGCCCAGGGACAAGCTGCCACCTGTGCCAACTCGGGCTGCTTTGAGAGTTCCCATGGAGCTCTGCAAACTGGGACCATTAACGTGAGGTGCTGAGTTTTGTTTCTCTGGGCAGAAACATTTGCAGTGCCAGGTAGGCCCTTGGTCTTTAAGGGCTGGCAGCCTGCAGGATTTCCACGAATATCAAGATGCTGCCCAGGGACAAGCTGCCACCTGTGCCAACTCGGGCTGCTTTGAGGGTGCCCACAGAGCTCTGCAAACTGAGATGTGGAACGTGGGGTTATGGGTTTTGTTTTCCCGGGCAGAAGCCTTTGTCAGTACCAGGTAGGCCGTTGGCCCTTGGGGGCCAGCTGCCTGCAGGATTTCCACGAATATCAAGATGCCGCCCAGGGACAAGCTGCCACCTGTGCCAACTCGGGCTGCTTTGAGGGTGCCCATGGAGCTCTTCAAACTGAGAGAAAGTATGTGGGGTTATGGGTTTTGTTTTCCAGGGCAGAAGCCTTTGTCAGTACCAAGTAGGCACTCAGCCCTTAGAGGCAGACTGCCTGCTGGATTTCCACGCATATCAAGATGCCACCCAGGGACGAGCTGCCACCTGTTGCAACACGGGCTGCTTTGAGAGTGCCCATGGTGCTCTGCAAACTGAGACCAGGAACTTGCCTTGGTGAGTTTTGTTTCCCCAGGCAGAAGCATTTGCCGTACCAGGTAGGCTCTCGTAATTCAGGGCCGGCTGCCTCCTGGATTTCCACGAATATCAAGATGCTGCCCAGGGACAAGCTTCCACTTGTGCCAACTCGCGCTGCTTTGAGGTTGCCCACGGAGCTCTGCAAACTGAGACCAGGAACGTAGGGTTGTGGGTTTTGTTTTCCCGGGCAGAAGCCTCTCTCAGTACCAGGTAGGCCCTTGTTCCTTAGGGGCAGGCTGGCAGCAAGATTTCCACGAATATCAAGATGCTGCCCAGGGACAAGCTGCCACCTGTGCCAACTCGGGCTGCTTTGAGAGTTCCCATGGAGCTCTGCAAACTGGGACCATTAACGTGAGGTGCTGAGTTTTGTTTCTCTGGGCAGAAACATTTGCAGTGCCAGGTAGGCCCTTGGTCCTTAAGGGCAGGCAGCCTGCTGGATTTCCATGAATATCAAGATGCTGCCAAAGGACAAGCTGCCACCTGTGCGAGCTCGCGCTGCTTTGAGAGTGCCCATGGTGCTCTGCAAACTGAGACCAGAAATGTGGGGTGCTGGGTTTTGTTTCCCCTGGCAGAAGCCATTGTCAGTACCAGGTAGGCCCTTGGCCCTTGGGGGCCGGCTGCCTGCAGGATTTCCACGAATATCAAGATGCCGCCCAGGGACAAATTGCCACCTGTGACAACTCGGGCTGCTTTGAGAGTGCCCATGGAGCTCTGCAAACTGAGATGTGGAACGTGGGGTGGTGGGTTTTGTTTTCCAGGGCAGAAGCCTTTGTCAGTACCAGGTAGGCCCTTGTTCCTCAGGGGCAGGCTGGCGGCTCAATTTCCACGAATATCAAGATGCCGCCGAGGGACAAGCTGCCACCTGTGCCAACTCGGGCTGGTTTGACGGTGCCCACGGAGCTCTGCAAACTGAGGCCAGGAACGTGGGGTGCTGGGTTTGGTTTCCCCGGGCAGAAGCCTTTGTCAGTACCAGGTCGGCCCTTGGCCCTTGGGGGCCGGCTGCCTGCAGGATTTCCACGCATATCAAGATGCCGCCCAGGGACAAGCTGCCACCTGTGCCAACTCGGGTTGCTTTGAGAGTGCCCATGGAGCTCTGCAGAGTTTGACCAGGAACTTGCCTTGGTGAGTTTTGTTTCTCCGGGCAGAAGCATTTGTCAGTACCAGGTAGGCTCTCGTAATTCAGGGCCGGCTGCCTCCTGGATTTCCACGAATATCAAGATGCTGCCCAGGGACAAGCTGCCACCTGTGCCAACTCGGGCTGCTTTGAGGGTGCCCACGGAGCTCTGCAAACTGAGACCAGGAACGTAGGGTTGTGGGTTTTGTTTTCCCGGGCAGAAGCCTCTCTCAGTACCAGGTAGGCCCTTGTTCCTAAGGGGCAGGCTGGCAGCAAGATTTCCACGAATATCAAGATGCTGCCCAGGGACAAGCTGCCACCTGTGCCAACTCAGGCTGCTTTGAGAGTGCCCATGGAGCTCTGCAAAGTTAGACCAGGAACTTGCCTTGGTGAGTTTTGTTTCCCCGGGCAGAAGCATTTGCAGTACCAGGCAGGCTCTCGTAATTCAGGGCCGGCTGCCTCCTGGATTTCCACGAATATCAAGATGCTGCCCAGGGACAAGCGGCCACCTGTGCCAACTCGGGCTGCTTTGAGGGTGCCCACGGAGCTCTGCAAACTGAGACCAGGAACGTAGGGTTGTGGGTTTTGTTTTCCCGGGCAGAAGCCTCTCTCAGTACCAGGTAGGCCCTTGGTCCTTAAGGGCAGGAAGCCTGCTGGATTTCCATGAATATCAAGATGCTGCCCAGGGACAAGCTGCCACCTGTGGCAACTCGCGCTGCTTTGAGAGTGCCCATGGTGCTCTGAAAACTGAGACCAGAAACGTGGGGTGCTGGGTTTTGTTTTCCCGGGCAGAAGCCTTTGTCAGTACCAGTTGGGCCCTTGTTCCTCAGGGGCAGGCTGCCGGCTGGATTTCCACGAATATCAAGATGCCGCCCAGGGACAAGCTGCCACCTGTGCCAACTCGGGCTGCTTTGAGAGTGCCCACGGAGTTCTTCAAACTGAGACCAGGAACGTGGGGTGCTGGGTTTTGTTTTCCCCGGCAGAAGCCATTGTCAGTACCAGGTAGGCCCTCGGCCCTTTGGGGGAGGCTGGCGCCAGGATTTCCACGAAAATCAAGTTTCCGCCCAGGGACAAGCTGCCACCTTTGCCAACTCGCGCTGCTTTGAGAGTTCCCATGGAGCTCTGCAAACTGAGATGTGGAATGTGGGGTGGTGGGTTTTGTTTTCCCGGGCAGAAGCCTTTGTCAGTACCAGGTAGGCCCTTGTTCCTCAGGGGCAGGCTGGCGGCTCAATTTCCACGAATATCAAGATGCCGCCCAGGGACAAGCTGCAACTTGTGCCAACTCGCGGTGCTTTGAGGGTGCCCACGGAGCTCTGCAAACTGAGACCAGGAACGTAGGGTTGTGGGTTTTGTTTTCCCGGGCAGAAGCCTCTCTCAGTACCAGGTAGGCCCTTGTTCCTTAGGGGCAGGCTGGCAGGAAGATTTCCACGAATATCAAGATGCTGCCCAGGGACAAGCTGCCACCTGCGCCAACTCGCGCTGTTTTGAGAGTGCCCATGGAGCTCTGCAAACTGAGACCATGAACCTGGGGTGCTGAGTTTTGTTTCTCCGGGCAGAAGCATTTGCATTGCCAGGTAGGCCCTCGGTCCTTAAGGGCAGGCAGCCTGCTGGATTTCCACGAATATCCAGATCCTGCCCAGGGACAAGCTGCCACCTGTGCCAACTCGTGCTGCTTTGAGAGTGCCCATGGTGCTCTGCAAACTGAGACCAGAAACGTGGGGTGCTGGGTTTTGTTTTCCAGGCAGAAGCCTTTGTCAGTACCAAGTAGGCCCTTGTTCCTTAGGGACAGCCTGACAGCAAGATTTCCCTGAATATCAAGATGCTGCCCAGGGATATTCTGCCACCTGTGCCAACTCGGGCTGCTTTGAGAGTGCCCACGGAGTTCTTCATACTGAGACCAGGAACGTGGGTTTGTGGGTTTTGTTTTCCCGTGCTGAAACATTTACAGGGCCAGGTAGGCCCTCGGCTCTTTGGGGGAGACTGGCACCAGGATTTCCACGAAAATCTGGTTTCCGCCCAGGGACAAGCTGCCACCTGTGCCAACTCGGGCTGCTTTGAGAGTGCCCATGGAGCTCTAAAAACTGAGACCAGGAAAGTGGTGTTCTGAGTTTTGTTTTCCCGGGCAGAAGCCTTTGTCAGTACCAGGTAGGCCGTTGGCCCTTGGGGGCCAGCTGCCTGCAGGATTTCCACGAATATCAAGATGCCGCCCAGGGACAAGCTGCCACCTGTGCCAACTCGGGCTGCTTTGAGAGTGCCCACAGAGCTCTTCAAACTGAGAGAAAGTATGTGGGGTTATGGGTTTTGTTTTCCAGGGCAGAAGCCTTTGTCAGTACCAAGTAGGCCCTCAGCCCTTAGAGGCAGTCTGCCTGCTGGATTTCCACGCATATCAAGATGCCACCCAGGGACAAGCTGCCACCTGTGCCAACTCGGGCTGCTTTGAGAGTGCCCATGGAGCTCTGCAAAGTGAGACCAGGAACTTGCCTTGGTGAGTTTTGTTTCCCCGGGCAGAAGCATTTGCAGTACCAGGTAGGCTCTCGTAATTCAGGGCCGGCTGCCTCCTGGATTTCCACGAATATCAAGATGCCGCCCAGGGACCAGCTTCCACTTGTGCCAACTCGCGCTGCTTTGAGGGTGCCCACGGAGCTCTGCAAACTGAGACCAGGAACGTAGGGTTGTGGGTTTTGTTTTCCCGGGCAGAAGCCTCTCTCAGTACCAGGTAGGCCCTTGTTCCTTAGGGGCAGGCTGGCAGCAAGATTTCCACGAATATCAAGATGCTGCCCAGGGACAAGCTGCCACCTGTGCCAACTCGGGCTGCTTTGAGAGTTCCCATGGAGCTCTGCAAACTGGGACCATTAACGTGAGGTGCTGAGTTTTGTTTCTCTGGGCAGAAACATTTGCAGTGCCAGGTAGGCCCTTGGTCTTTAAGGGCTGGCAGCCTGCAGGATTTCCACGAATATCAAGATGCTGCCCAGGGACAAGCTGCCACCTGTGCCAACTCGGGCTGCTTTGAGAGTGCCCACGGAGCTCTGCAAACTGAGATGTGGAACGTGGGGTTATGGGTTTTGTTTTCCCGGGCAGAAGCCTTTGTCAGTACCAGGTAGGCCGTTGGCCCTTGGGGCCAGCTGCCTGCAGGATTTCCACGAATATCAAGATGCCGCCCAGGGACAAGCTGCCACCTGTGCCAACTCGTGCTGCTTTGAGAGTGCCCATGGAGCTCTTCAAACTGAGAGAATGTATGTGGGGTTATGGGTTTTGTTTTCCAGGGCAGAAGCCTTTGTCAGTACCAGGTAGGCCCTCAGCCCTTAGAGGCAGTCTGCCTGCTGGATTTCCACGCATATCAAGATGCCACCCAGGGACGAGCTGCCACCTGTGCCAACTCGGGCTGCTTTGAGAGTGCCCATGGAGCTCTGCAAAGTGAGACCAGGAACTTGCCTTGGTGAGTTTTGTTTCCCCAGGCAGAAGCATTTGCCGTACCAGGTAGGCTCTCGTAATTCAGGGCCGGCTGCCTCCTGGATTTCCACGAATATCAAGATGCTGCCCAGGGACCAGCTTCCACTTGTGCCAAATCGCGCTGCTTTGAGGTTGCCCACGGAGCTCTGCAAACTGAGACCAGGAACGTAGGGTTGTGGGTTTTGTTTTCCCGGGCAGAAGCCTCTCTCAGTACCAGGTAGGCCCTTGTTCCTTAGGGGCAGGCTGGCAGCAAGATTTCCACAAATATCAAGATGCTGCCCAGGGACAAGCTGCCACCTGTGCCAACTCGGGCTGCTTTGAGAGTTCCCATGGAGCTCTGCAAACTGGGACCATTAACGTGAGGTGCTGAGTTTTGTTTCTCTGGGCAGAAACATTTGCAGTGACAGGTAGGCCCTTGGTCCTTAAGGGCAGGCAGCCTGCTGGATTTCCATGAATATCAAGATGCTGCCAAAGGACAAGCTGCCACCTGTGCGAGCTCGCGCTGCTTTGAGAGTGCCCATGGTGCTCTGCAAACTGAGACCAGAAACGTGGGGTGCTGGGTTTTGTTTTCCTGGGCAGAAGCCATTGTCAGTACCAGGTAGGCCCTTGGCCCTTGGGGGCCGGCTGCCTGCAGGATTTCCACGAATATCAAGATGCCGCCCAGGGACAAATTGCCACCTGTGACAACTCGGGCTGCTTTGAGAGTGCCCATGGAGCTCTGCAAACTGAGACGTGGAACGTGGGGTGGTGGGTTTTGTTTTCCAGGGCAGAAGCCTTTGTCAGTACCAGGTAGGCCCTTGTTCCTCAGGGGCAGGCTGGCGGCTCAATTTCCACGAATATCAAGATGCCGCCGAGGGACAAGCTGCCACCTGTGCCAACTCGGGCTGCTTTGACGGTGCCCACGGAGCTCTGCAAACTGAGGCCAGGAACGTGGGGTGCTGGGTTTGGTTTCCCCGGGCAGAAGCCTTTGTCATTACCAGGTCGGCCCTTGGCCCTTGGGGGCCGGCTGCCTGCAGGATTTCCACGCATATCAAGATGCCGCCCAGGGACAAGCTGCCACCTGTGCCAACTCGGGCTGCTTTGAGAGTGCCCATGGAGCTCTGCAAAGTGAAACCAGGAACTTGCCTTGGTGAGTTTTCTTTCCCCGGGCAGAAACATTTGCAGTACCAGGTAGGCTCTCGTAATTCAGGGCCGGCTGCCTCCTGGATTTCCACGAATATCAAGATGCTGCCCAGGGACAAGCTGCCACCTGTGCCAACTCGCGCTGCTTTGAGGGAGCCCATGGAGCTCTGCAAACTGGGACCATTAACGTGAGGTGCTGAGTTTTGTTTCTCTGGGCAGAAACATTTGCAGTGCCAGGTAGGCCCTTGGTCTTTAAGGGCAGGCAGCCTGCTGGATTTCCATGAATATCAAGATGCTGCCAAAGGACAAGCTGCCACCTGTGCCAACTCGGTCTGCTTTGAGAGTGCCCATGGTGCTCTGCAAACTGAGACCAGAAACGTGGGGTGCTGGGTTTTGTTTTCCAGAGCAGAAGCCTCTCTCAGTACCAGGTAGGCCCTTGTTCCTCAGGGGCAGGCTGGCGGCTCAATTTCCACGAATATCAAGATGCCGCCCAGGAAAAAGCTGCCACCTGTGCCAACTCAGGCTGCTTTGAGAGTGCCCACGGAGCTCTGCAAACTGAGATGTGGAACGTGGGGTTATGGGTTTTGTTTTCCCGGGCAGAAGCCTTTGTCAGTACCAGGAGGGCCCTTGTTCCTCAGGGGCAGGCTGCCCGCTGGATTTCCACGAATATCAAGATGCTGCCCAGGGACAAGCTGCCACTTGTGCCAACTCGCGCTGCTTTGGGGGTGCCCACGGAGCTCTGCAAACTGAGACCAGGAACGTAGGGTTGTGGGTTTTGTTTTCCCGGGCAGAAGCATTTGTCAGTACCAGGTAGGCCCTTGTTCCTAAGGGGCAGGCTGGCAGCAAGATTTCCACGAATATCAAGATGCTGCCCAGAGACAAGCTGCCACCTGCGCCAACTCGGGCTGCTTTGAGAGTTCCCATGGAGCTCTGCAAACTGAGACCATGAACCTGGGGTGCTGAGTTTTGTTTCCCCGGGCAGAAGCCTTTGTCAGTCCCAGGTAGGCCCTCGGTCCTTAAGGGCAGGCAGCCTGCTGGAATTCCACGAATATCAAGATGCTGCCCAGGGACAAGCTGCCACCTGTGCTAACTCGGGCTGCTTTGAGAGTGCCCATGGTGCTCTGCAAACTGAGACCAGAAACGTGGGGTTATGGGTTTTGTTTTCCCGGGCAGAAGCCTTTGTCAGTACCAGGTCAGGCCTTGGCCCTTGGGGGCCAGCTGCCTGCAGGATTTCCACGAATATCAAGATGCTGCCCAGGGACAAGCTGCCACTTGTGCCAACTCGGGCTGCTTTGAGAGTGCCCACGGAGCTCTTCAAAGTGAGAGAAAGTATGTGGGGTTGTGGGTTTTGTTTTCCCGGGCAGAAGCCTTTGTCAGTACCAGGTAGGCCCTTGTTCCTTAGGGGCAGGCTGGCAGCAAGATTTCCACGAATATCAAGATGCTGCCCAGGGACAAGCTGCCACCTGTGCCAACTCGGGCTGCTTTGAGAGTTCCCATGGAGCTCTGCAAACTGGGACCATTAACGTGAGGTGCTGAGTTTTGTTTCTCTGGGCAGAAACATTTGCAGTGCCAGGTAGGCCCTTGGTCTTTAACGGCTGGCAGCCTGCAGGATTTCCACGAATATCAAGATGCTGCCCAGGGACAAGCTGCCACCTGTGCCAACTCGCGCTGCTTTGAGAGTGCCCATGGTGCTCTGCAAACTGAGACCAGAAACGTGGGGTGCTGGGTTTTGTTTTCCTGGGCAGAAGCCATTGTCAGTACCAGGTAGGCCCTTGGCCCTTGGGGGCCGGCTGCCTGCAGGATTTCCACGAATATCAAGATGCCGCCCAGGGACAAATTGCCACCTGTGCCAACTCGGGCTGCTTTGAGAGTGCCCATGGTGCTCTGCAAACTGAGACCAGAAACGTGGGGTGCTGGGTTTTGTTTTCCCGGCAGAAGCCTTTGTCAGTACCAAGTAGGCCCTTGTTCCTTAGGGACAGCCTGACAGCAAGATTTCCCTGAATATCAAGATGCTGCCCAGGGATATTCTGCCACCTGTGCCAACTCGGGCTGCTTTGAGAGTGCCCACGGAGTTCTTCAAACTGAGACCAGGAACGTGGGTTTGTGGGTTTTGTTTTCCCGGGCAGAAACATTTACAGGGCCAGGTAGGCCCTCGGCCCTTTGGGGGAGACTGGCACCAGGATTTCCACGAAAATCTGGTTTCCGCCCAGGGACAAGCTGCCACCTGTGCCAACTCGGGCTGCTTTGAGAGTGCCCATGGAGCTCTACAAACTGAGACCAGGAAAGTGGTGTTCTGAGTTTTGTTTTCCCGGGCAGAAGCCTCTCTCAGTACCAGGTAGGCCCTTGTTCCTTAGGGGCAGGCTGGCAGCAAGATTTCCACGAATATCAAGATGCTGCCCAGGGACAAGCTGCCACCTGCGCCAACTCACGCTGTTTTGAGAGTGCCCATGGAGCTCTGCAAACTGAGACCATGAACCTGGGTTGCTGAGTTTTGTTTCTCCGGGCAGAAGCATTTGCATTGCCAGGTAGGCCCTCGGTCCTTAAGGGCAGGCAGCCTGCTGGATTTCCACGAATATCAAGATGCTGCCCAGGGACAAGCTGCCACCTGTGCCAACTCGTGCTGCTTTGAGAGTGCCCATGGTGCTCTGCAAACTGAGACCAGAAACGTGGGGTGCTGGGTTTTGTTTTCCAGGCAGAAGCCTTTGTCAGTACCAAGTAGGCCCTTGTTCCTTAGGGACAGCCTGACAGCAAGATTTCCCTGAATATCAAGATGCTGCCCAGGGATATTCTGCCACCTGTGCCAACTCGGGCTGCTTTGAGAGTGCCCACGGAGTTCTTTAAACTGAGACCAGGAACGTGGGTTTGTGGGTTTTGTTTTCCCGGGCAGAAACATTTACAGGGCCAGGTAGGCCCTCGGCCCTTTGGGGGAGACTGGCACCAGGATTTCCACGAAAATCTGGTTTCCGCCCAGGGACAAGCTGCCACCTGTGCCAACTCGGGCTGCTTTGAGAGTGCCCATGGAGCTCTACAAACTGAGACCAGGAAAGTGGTGTTCTGAGTTTTGTTTTCCCGGGCAGAAGCCTTTGTCAGTACCAGGTAGGCCGTTGGCCCTTGGGGGCCAGCTGCCTGCAGGATTTCCACGAATATCAAGATGCCGCCCAGGGACAAGCTGCCACCTGTGCCAACTCGGGCTGCTTTGAGAGTGCCCATGGAGCTCTTCAAACTGAGAGAAAGTATGTGGGGTTATGGGTTTTGTTTCCCCGGGCAGAAGCCTTTGTCAGTACCAAGTAGGCCCTCAGCCCTTAGAGGCAGTCTGCCTGCTGGATTTCCACGCATATCAAGATGCCACCCAGGGACGAGCTGCCACCTGTGCCAACTCGGGCTGCTTTGAGAGTGCCCATGGAGCTCTGCAAAGTGAGACCAGGAACTTGCCTTGGTGAGTTTTGTTTCCCCAGGCAGAAGCATTTGCCGTACAAGGTAGGCTCTCGTAATTCAGGGCCGGCTGCCTCCTGGATTTCCACGAATATCAAGATGCTGCCCAGGGACCAGCTTCCACTTGTGCCAACTCGCGCTGCTTTGAGGTTGCCCACGGAGCTCTGCAAACTGAGACCAGGAACGTAGGGTTGTGGGTTTTGTTTTCCCGGGCAGAAGCCTCTCTCAGTACCAGGTAGGCCCTTGTTCCTTAGGGGCAGGCTGGCAGCAAGATTTCCACGAATATCAAGATGCTGCCCAGGGACAAGCTGCCACCTGTGCCAACTCGGGCTGCTTTGAGAGTTCCCATGGAGCTCTGCAAACTGGGACCATTAACGTGAGGTGCTGAGTTTTGTTTCTCTGGGCAGAAACATTTGCAGTGCCAGGTAGGCCCTTGGTCCTTAAGGGCAGGCAGCCTGCTGGATTTCCATGAATATCAAGATGCTGCCAAAGGACAAGCTGCCACCTGTGCGAGCTCGCGCTGCTTTGAGAGTGCCCATGGTGCTCTGCAAACTGAGACCAGAAACGTGGTGTGCTGCGTTTTGTTTTCCCGGGCAGAAGCCATTGTCAGTACCAGGTAGGCCCTTGGCCCTTGGGGGCCGGCTGCCTGCAGGATTTCCACGAATATCAAGATGCCGCCCAGGGACAAATTGCCACCTGTGACAACTCGGGCTGCTTTGAGAGTGCCCATGGAGCTCTGCAAACTGAGATGTGGAACGTGGGGTGGTGGGTTTCGTTTTCCAGGGCAGAAGCCTTTGTCAGTACCAGGTAGGCCCTTGTTCCTCAGGGGCAGGCTGGCGGCTCAATTTCCACGAATATCAAGATGCCGCCCAGGGACAAGCTGCCACCTGTGCCATCTCGGGCTGCTTTGACGGTGCCCACGGAGCTCTGCAAACTGAGGCCAGGAACGTGGGGTGCTGGGTTTGGTTTCCCCGG
Organism: Motacilla alba alba; assembly: GCF_015832195.1. NCBI lineage: Eukaryota > Metazoa > Chordata > Aves > Passeriformes > Motacillidae > Motacilla > Motacilla alba. The sequence goes on along the minus strand of NW_024037236.1, from coordinate 57,481 downwards.
GCAGAAGCCTTTGTCATTACCAGGTCGGCCCTTGGCCCTTGGGGGCCGGCTGCCTGCAGGATTTCCACGCATATCAAGATGCTGCCCAGGGACAAGCTGCCACCTGTGCCAACTCGGGCTGCTTTGAGAGTGCCCATGGAGCTCTGCAAAGTTAGACCAGGAACTTGCCTTGGTGAGTTTTGTTTCTCCGGGCAGAAGCATTTGTCAGTACCAGGTAGGCTCACGTAATTCAGGGCCGGCTGCCTCCTGGATTTCCACGAATATCAAGATGCTGCCCAGGGACAAGCTGCCACCTGTGCCAACTCGGGCTGCTATGAGGGTGCCCACGGAGCTCTGCAAACTGAGGCCAGGAACATGGGGTGCTGGGTTTGGTTTCCCCGGGCAGAAGCCTTTGTCATTACCAGGTCGGCCCTTGGCCCTTGGGGGCCGGCTGCCTGCAGGATTTCCACGCATATCAAGATGCTGCCCAGGGACAAGCTGCCACCTGTGCCAACTCGGGCTGCTTTGAGAGTGCCCATGGAGCTCTGCAAAGTGAAACCAGGAACTTGCCTTGGTGAGTTTTGTTTCCCCGGGCAGAAACATTTGCAGTACCAGGTAGGCTCTCGTAATTCAGGGCCGGCTGCCTCCTGGATTTCCACGAATATCAAGATGCTGCCCAGGGACAAGCTGCCACCTGTGCCAACTCGCGCTGCTTTGAGGGTGCCCATGGAGCTCTGCAAACTGGGACCATTAACGTGAGGTGCTGAGTTTTGTTTCTCTGGGCAGAAACATTTGCAGTGCCAGGTAGGCCCTTGGTCTTTAAGGGCAGGCAGCCTGCTGGATTTCCATGAATATCAAGATGCTGCCAAAGGACAAGCTGCCACCTGTGCCAACTCGCGCTGCTTTGGGGGTGCCCACGGAGCTCTGCAAACTGAGACCAGAAACGTAGGGTTGTGGGTTTTGTTTTCCCGGGCAGAAGCATTTGTCAGTACCTGGTAGGCCCTTGTTCCTAAGGGGCAGGCTGGCAGCAAGATTTCCACGAATATCAAGATGCTGCCCAGGGACAAGCTGCCACCTGTGCCAACTCGGGCTGCTTTGAGAGTTCCCATGGAGCTCTGCAAACTGAGACCATGAACCTGGGGTGCTGAGTTTTGTTTCCCCGGGCAGAAGCCTTTGTCAGTCCCAGGTAGGCCCTCGGTCCTTAAGGGCAGGCAGCCTGCTGGAATTCCACGAATATCAAGATGCTGCCCAGGGACAAGCTGCCACCTGTGCTAACTCGGACTGCTTTGAGAGTGCCCATGGTGCTCTGCAAACTGAGACCAGAAACGTGGGGTTATGGGTTTTGTTTTCCCGGGCAGAAGCCTTTGTCAGTACCAGGTCAGGCCTTGGCCCTTGGGGGCCAGCTGCCTGCAGGATTTCCACGAATATCAAGATGCTGCCCAGGGACAAGCTGCCACTTGTGCCAATTCGGGCTGCTTTGAGAGTGCCCACGGAGCTCTTCAAACTGAGAGAAAGTATGTGGGGTTGTGGGTTTTGTTTTCCCGGGCAGAAGCCTTTGTCAGTACCAGGTAGGCCCTTGTTCCTTAGGGGCAGGCTGGCAGCAAGATTTCCACGAATATCAAGATGCTGCCCAGGGACAAGCTGCCACCTGTGCCAACTCGGGCTGCTTTGAGAGTTCCCATGGAGCTCTGCAAACTGGGACCATTAACGTGAGGTGCTGAGTTTTGTTTCTCTGGGCAGAAACATTTGCAGTGCCAGGTAGGCCCTTGGTCTTTAACGGCTGGCAGCCTGCAGGATTTCCACGAATATCAAGATGCTGCCAAAGGACAAGCTGCCACCTGTGCCAACTCGCGCTGCTTTGAGAGTGCCCATGGTGCTCTGCAAACTGAGACCAGAAACGTGGGGTGCTGGGTTTTGTTTTCCTGGGCAGAAGCCATTGTCAGTACCAGGTAGGCCCTTGGCCCTTGGGGGCCGGCTGCCTGCAGGATTTCCACGAATATCAAGATGCCGCCCAGGGACAAATTGCCACCTGTGACAACTCGGGCTGCTTTGAGAGTGCCCATGGAGCTCTGCAAACTGAGATGTGGAACGTGGGGTGGTGGGTTTTGTTTTCCAGGGCAGAAGCCTTTGTCAGTACCAGGTAGGCCCTTGTTCCTCAGGGGCAGGCTGGCGGCTCAATTTCCACGAATATCAAGATGCTGCCCAGGGACAAGCTGCAACTTGTGCCAACTCGCGGTGCTTTGAGGGTGCCCACGGAGCTCTGCAAACTGAGACCAGGAACGTAGGGTTGTGGGTTTTGTTTTCCCGGGCAGAAGCCTCTCTCAGTACCAGGTAGGCCCTTGTTCCTTAGGGGCAGGCTGGCAGCAAGATTTCCACGAATATCAAGATGCTGCCCAGGGACAAGCTGCCACCTGCGCCAACTCGGGCTGCTTTGAGAGTGCCCATGGAGCTCTGCAAACTGAGACCATGAACCTGGGTTGCTGAGTTTTGTTTCTCCGAGCAGAAGCATTTGCATTGCCAGGTAGGCCCTCGGTCCTTAAGGGCAGGCAGCCTGCTGGATTTCCACGAATATCAAGATGCTGCCCAGGGACAAGCTGCCACCTGTGCCAACTCGTGCTGCTTTGAGAGTGCCCATGGTGCTCTGCAAACTGAGACCAGAAACGTGGGGTGCTATGTTTTTTTTTCCAGGCAGAAGCCTTTGTCAGTACCAGGTAGGCCCTTGTTCCTTAGGGACAGCCTGACAGCAAGATTTCCCTGAATATCAAGATGCTGCCCAGGGATATTCTGCCACCTGTGCCAACTCGGGCTGCTTTGAGAGTGCCCACGGAGTTCTTCAAACTGAGACCAGGAACGTGGGTTTGTGGGTTTTGTTTTCCCGGGCAGAAACATTTACAGGGCCAGGTAGGCCCTCGGCCCTTTGGGGGAGACTGGCACCAGGATTTCCACGAAAATCTGGTTTCCGCCCAGGGACAAGCTGCCACCTGTGCCAACTCGGGCTGCTTTGAGAGTGCCCATGGAGCTCTACAAACTGAGACCAGGAAAGTGGTGTTCTGAGTTTTGTTTTCCCGGGCAGAAGCCTTTGTCAGTACCAGGTAGGCCGTTGGCCCTTGGGGGCCAGCTGCCTGCAGGATTTCCACGAATATCAAGATGCTGCCCAGGGACAAGCTGCCCCCTGTGCCAACTCGGGCTGCTTTGAGAGTGCCCACAGATCTCTTCAAACTGAGAGAAAGTATGTGGGGTTATGGGTTTTGTTTTCCAGGGCAGAAGCCTTTGTCAGTACGAAGTAGGCCCTCAGCCCTTAGAGGCAGTCTGCCTGCTGGATTTCCACGCATATCAAGATGCCACCCAGGGACAAGCTGCCACCTGTGCCAACTCGGGCCGCTTTGAGAGTGCCCATGGAGCTCTGCAAAGTGAGACCAGGAACTTGCCTTGGTGAGTTTTGTTTCCCCGGGCAGAAGCATTTGCAGTACCAGGTAGGCTCTCGTAATTCAGGGCCGGCTGCCTCCTGGATTTCCACGAATATCAAGATGCCGCCCAGGGACCAGCTTCCACTTGTGCCAACTCGCGCTGCTTTGAGGGTGCCCACGGAGCTCTGCAAACTGAGACCAGGAACGTAGGGTTGTGGGTTTTGTTTTCCCGGGCAGAAGCCTCTCTCAGTACCAGGTAGGCCCTTGTTCCTTAGGGGCAGGCTGGCAGCAAGATTTCCACGAATATCAAGATGCTGCCCAGGGACAAGCTGCCACCTGTGCCAACTCGGGCTGCTTTGAGAGTTCCCATGGAGCTCTGCAAACTGGGACCATTAACGTGAGGTGCTGAGTTTTGTTTCTCTGGGCAGAAACATTTGCAGTGCCAGGTAGGCCCTTGGTCTTTAAGGGCTGGCAGCCTGCAGGATTTCCACGAATATCAAGATGCTGCCCAGGGACAAGCTGCCACCTGTGCCAACTCGGGCTGCTTTGAGGGTGCCCACGGAGCTCTGCAAACTGAGATGTGGAACGTGGGGTTATGGGTTTTGTTTTGCCGGGCAGAAGCCTTTGTCAGTACCAGGTAGGCCGTTGGCCCTTGGGGGCCAGCTGCCTGCAGGATTTCCACGAATATCAAGATGCCGCCCAGGGACAAGCTGCCACCTGTGCCAACTCGGGCTGCTTTGAGAGTGCCCATGGAGCTCTTCAAACTGAGAGAAAGTATGTGGGGTTATGGGTTTTGTTTTCCAGGGCAGAAGCCTTTGTCAGTACCAAGTAGGCCCTCAGCCCTTAGAGGCAGACTGCCTGCTGGATTTCCACGCATATCAAGATGCCACCCAGGGACGAGCTGCCACCTGTGCCAACTCGGGCTGCTTTGAGAGTGCCCATGGAGCTCTGCAAAGTGAGACCAGGAACTTGCCTTGGTGAGTTTTGTTTCCCCAGGCAGAAGCATTTGCCGTACCAGGTAGGCTCTCGTAATTCAGGGCCGGCTGCCTCCTGGATTTCCACGAATATCAAGATGCTGCCCAGGGACCAGCTTCCACTTGTGCCAACTCGCGCTGCTTTGAGGTTGCCCACGGAGCTCTGCAAACTGAGACCAGGAACGTAGGGTTGTGGGTTTTGTTTTCCCGGGCAGAAGCCTCTCTCAGTACCAGGTAGGCCTTTGTTCCTTAGGGGCAGGCTGGCAGCAAGATTTCCACGAATATCAAGATGCTGCCCAGGGACAAGCTGCCACCTGTGCCAACTCGGGCTGCTTTGAGAGTTCCCATGGAGCTCTGCAAACTGGGACCATTAACGTGAGGTGCTGAGTTTTGTTTCTCTGGGCAGAAACATTTGCAGTGCCAGGTAGGCCCTTGGTCCTTAAGGGCAGGCAGCCTGCTGGATTTCCATGAATATCAAGATGCTGCCAAAGGACAAGCTGCCACCTGTGCGAGCTCGCGCTGCTTTGAGAGTGCCCATGGTGCTCTGCAAACTGAGACCAGAAACGTGGGGTGCTGCGTTTTGTTTTCCCGGGCAGAAGCCATTGTCAGTACCAGGTAGGCCCTTGGCCCTTGGGGGCCGGATGCCTGCAGGATTTCCACGAATATCAAGATGCCGCCCAGGGACAAATTGCCACCTGTGACAACTCGGGCTGCTTTGAGAGTGCCCATGGAGCTCTGCAAACTGAGATGTGGAACGTGGGGTGGTGGGTTTTGTTTTCCAGGGCAGAAGCCTTTGTCAGTACCAGGTAGGCCCTTGTTCCTCAGGGGCAGGCTGGCGGCTCAATTTCCACGAATATCAAGATGCCGCCCAGGGACAAGCTGCCACCTGTGCCAACTCGGGCTGCTTTGACGGTGCCCACGGAGCTCTGCAAACTGAGGCCAGGAACGTGGGGTGCTGGGTTTGTTTTCCCCGGGCAGAAGCCTTTGTCATTACCAGGTCGGCCCTTGGCCCTTGGGGGCCGGCTGCCTGCAGGATTTCCACGCATATCAAGATGCTGCCCAGGGACAAGCTGCCACCTGTGCCAACTCGGGCTGCTTTGAGAGTGCCCATGGAGCTCTGCAAAGTTAGACCAGGAACTTGCCTTGGTGAGTTTTGTTTCTCCGGGCAGAAGCATTTGTCAGTACCAGGTAGGCTCTCGTAATTCAGGGCCGGCTGCCTCCTGGATTTCCACGAATATCAAGATGCTGCCCAGGGACAAGCTGCCACCTGTGCCAACTCGGGCTGCTTTGAGGGTGCCCACGGAGCTCTGCAAACTGAGGCCAGGAACATGGGGTGCTGGGTTTGGTTTCCCCGGGCAGAAGCCTTTGTCATTACCAGGTCGGCCCTTGGCCCTTGGGGGCCGGCTGCCTGCAGGATTTCCACGCATATCAAGATGCTGCCCAGGGACAAGCTGCCACCTGTGCCAACTCGGGCTGCTTTGAGAGTGCCCATGGAGCTCTGCAAAGTGAAACCAGGAACATGCCTTGGTGAGTTTTGTTTCCCCGGGCAGAAACATTTGCAGTACCAGGTAGGCTCTCGTAATTCAGGGCCGGCTGCCTCCTGGATTTCCACGAATATCAAGATGCTGCCCAGGGACAAGCTGCCACCTGTGCCAACTCGCGCTGCTTTGAGGGTGCCCATGGAGCTCTGCAAACTGGGACCATTAACGTGAGGTGCTGAATTTTGTTTCTCTGGGCAGAAACATTTGCAGTGCCAGGTAGGCCCTTGGTCTTTAAGGGCAGGCAGCCTGCTGGATTTCCATGAATATCAAGATGCTGCCAAAGGACAAGCTGCCACCTGTGCCAACAAGCTATCAAGATGCTGGTGCCAAAGGACCAGAGCTGCCACCTGTCAGTACCAACTCGCGCTGCTTTGGGGGTGCCCACGGAGCTCTGCAAACTGAGACCAGAAACGTAGGGTTGTGGGTTTTGTTTTCCCGGGCAGAAGCATTTGTCAGTACCTGGTAGGCCCTTGTTCCTAAGGGGCAGGCTGGCAGCAAGATTTCCACGAATATCAAGATGCTGCCCAGGGACAAGCTGCCACCTGTGCCAACTCGGGCTGCTTTGAGAGTTCCCATGGAGCTCTGCAAACTGAGACCATGAACCTGGGGTGCTGAGTTTTGTTTCCCCGGGCAGAAGCCTTTGTCAGTCCCAGGTAGGCCCTCGGTCCTTAAGGGCAGGCAGCCTGCTGGAATTCCACGAATATCAAGATGCTGCCCAGGGACAAGCTGCCACCTGTGCTAACTCGGACTGCTTTGAGAGTGCCCATGGTGCTCTGCAAACTGAGACCAGAAACGTGGGGTTATGGGTTTTGTTTTCCCGGGCAGAAGCCTTTGTCAGTACCAGGTCAGGCCTTGGCCCTTGGGGGCCAGCTGCCTGCAGGATTTCCACGAATATCAAGATGCTGCCCAGGGACAAGCTGCCACTTGTGCCAACTCGGGCTGCTTTGAGAGTGCCCACGGAGCTCTGCAAACTGAGAGAAAGTATGTGGGGTTGTGGGTTTTGTTTTCCCGGGCAGAAGCCTTTGTCAGTACCAGGTAGGCCCTTGTTCCTTAGGGGCAGGCTGGCAGCAAGATTTCCACGAATATCAAGATGCTGCCCAGGGACAAGCTGCCACCTGTGCCAACTCGGGCTGCTTTGAGAGTTCCCATGGAGCTCTGCAAACTGGGACCATTAACGTGAGGTGCTGAGTTTTGTTTCTCTGGGCAGAAACATTTGCAGTGCCAGGTAGGCCCTTGGTCTTTAACGGCTGGCAGCCTGCAGGATTTCCACGAATATCAAGATGCTGCCCAGGGACAAGCTGCCACCTGTGCCAACTCGCGCTGCTTTGAGAGTGCCCATGGTGCTCTGCAAACTGAGACCAGAATCGTGGGGTGCTGCGTTTTGTTTTCCTGGGCAGAAGCCATTGTCAGTACCAGGTAGGCCCTTGGCCCTTGGGGGCCAGCTGCCTGCAGGATTTCCACGAATATCAAGATGCCGCCCAGGGACAAATTGCCACCTGTGACAACTCGGGCTGCTTTGAGAGTGCCCATGGAGCTCTGCAAACTGAGATGTGGAACGTGGGGTGGTGGGTTTTGTTTTCCAGGGCAGAAGCCTTTGTCAGTACCAGGTAGGCCCTTGTTCCTCAGGGGCAGGCTGGCGGCTCAATTTCCACGAATATCAAGATGCTGGCCATGGACAAGCTGCAACTTGTGCCAACTCGCGCTGCTTTGAGAGTGCCCACGGAGCTCTGCAAACTGAGACCAGGAACGTAGGGTTGTGGGTTTTGTTTTCCCGGGCAGAAGCCTCTCTCAGTACCAGGTAGGCCCTTGTTCCTTAGGGGCAGGCTGGCAGGAAGATTTCCACGAATATCAAGATGCTGCCCAGGGACAAGCTGCCACCTGCGCCAACTCGGGCTGCTTTGAGAGTGCCCATGGAGCTCTGCAAACTGAGACCATGAACCTGGGTTGCTGAGTTTTGTTTCTCCGGGCAGAAGCATTTGCATTGCCAGGTAGGCCCTCGGTCCTTAAGGGCAGGCAGCCTGCTGGATTTCCACGAATATCAAGATGCTGCCCAGGGACAAGCTGCCACCTGTGCCAACTCGTGCTGCTTTGAGAGTACCCATGGTGCTCTGCAAACTGAGACCAGAAACGTGGGGTGCTATGTTTTGTTTTCCAGGCAGAAGCCTTTGTCAGTACCAAGTAGGCCCTTGTTCCTTAGGGACAGCCTGACAGCAAGATTTCCCTGAATATCAAGATGCTGCCCAGGGATATTCTGCCACCTGTGCCAACTCGGGCTGCTTTGAGAGTGCCCACGGAGTTCTTCAAACTGAGACCAGGAACGTGGGTTTGTGGGTTTTGTTTTCCCGGGCAGAAACATTTACAGGGCCAGGTAGGCCCTCGGCCCTTTGGGGGAGACTGGCACCAGGATTTCCACGAAAATCTGGTTTCCGCCCAGGGACAAGCTGCCACCTGTGCCAACTCGGGCTGCTTTGAGAGTGCCCATGGAGCTCTACAAACTGAGACCAGGAAAGTGGTGTTCTGAGTTTTGTTTTCCCGGGCAGAAGCCTTTGTCAGTACCAGGTAGGCCGTTGGCCCTTGGGGGCCAGCTGCCTGCAGGATTTCCACGAATATCAAGATGCCGCCCAGGGACAAGCTGCCACCTGTGCCAACTCGGGCTGCTTTGAGAGTGCCCATGGAGCTCTTCAAACTGAGAGAAAGTATGTGGGGTTATGGGTTTTGTTTTCCAGGGCAGAAGCCTTTGTCAGTACGAAGTAGGCCCTCAGCCCTTAGAGGCAGTCTGCCTGCTGGATTTCCACGCATATCAAGATGCCACCCAGGGACAAGCTGCCACCTGTGCCAACTCGGGCTGCTTTGAGAGTGCCCATGGAGCTCTGCAAACTGAGATGTGGAACGTGGGGTTATGGGTTTTGTTTTCCCGGGCAGAAGCCTTTGTCAGTACCAGGTAGGCCGTTGGCCCTTGGGGGCCAGCTGCCTGCAGGATTTCCACGAATATCAAGATGCCGCCCAGGGACAAGCTGCCACCTGTGCCAACTCGGGCTGCTTTGAGAGTGCCCATGGAGCTCTTCAAACTGAGAGAAAGTATGTGGGGTTATGGGTTTTGTTTTCCAGGGCAGAAGCCTTTGTCAGTACCAAGTAGGCCCTCAGACCTTAGAGGCAGTCTGCCTGCTGGATTTCCACGCATATCAAGATGCCACCCAGGGACGAGCTGCCACCTGTGCCAACTCGGGCTGCTTTGAGAGTGCCCATGGAGCTCTGCAAAGTGAGACCAGGAACTTGCCTTGGTGAGTTTTGTTTCCCCAGGCAGAAGCATTTGCCGTACCAGGTAGGCTCTCGTAATTCAGGGCCGGCTGCCTCCTGGATTTCCACGAATATCAAGATGCTGCCCAGGGACCAGCTTCCACTTGTGCCAACTCGCGCTGCTTTGAGGTTGCCCACGGAGCTCTGCAAACTGAGACCAGGAACGTAGGGTTGTGGGTTTTGTTTTCCCGGGCAGAAGCCTCTCTCAGTACCAGGTAGGCCCTTGTTCCTTAGGGGCAGGCTGGCAGCAAGATTTCCACGAATATCAAGATGCTGCCCAGGGACAAGCTGCCACCTGTGCCAACTCGGGCTGCTTTGAGAGTTCCCATGGAGCTCTGCAAACTGGGACCATTAACGTGAGGTGCTGAGTTTTGTTTCTCTGGGCAGAAACATTTGCAGTGCCAGGTAGGCCCTTGGTCCTTAAGGGCAGGCAGCCTGCTACATTTCCATGAATATCAAGATGCTGCCAAAGGACAAGCTGCCACCTGTGCGAGCTCGCGCTGCTTTGAGAGTGCCCATGGTGCTCTGCAAACTGAGACCAGAAACGTGGGGTGCTGGGTTTTGTTTCCCCGGGCAGAAGCCTTTGTCAGTACCAGGTAGGCCCTTGGCCCTTGGGGGCCGGCTGCCTGCAGGATTTCCACGAATATCAAGATGCCGCCCAGGGACAAATTGCCACCTGTGCCAACTCGGGCTGCTTTGAGAGTGCCCATGGAGCTCTGCAAACTGAGATGTGGAACGTGGGGTGGTGGGTTTTGTTTTCCAGGGCAGAAGCCTTTGTCAGTACCAGGTAGGCCCTTGTTCCTCAGGGGCAGGCTGGCGGCTCAATTTCCACGAATATCAAGATACCGCCCAGGGACAAGCTGCCACCTGTGCCAACTCGGGCTGCTTTGACGGTGCCCACGGAGCTCTGCAAACTGAGGCCAGGAACGTGGGGTGCTGGGTTGGGTTTCCCCGGGCAGAAGCCTTTGTCATTACCAGGTCGGCCCTTGGCCCTTGGGGGCCGGCTGCCTGCAGGATTTCCACGAATATCAAGATGCTGCCCAGGGACAAGCTGCCACCTGTGCCAACTCGGGCTGCTTTGAGAGTGCCCATGGAGCTCTGCAAAGTTAGACCAGGAACTTGCCTTGGTGAGTTTTGTTTCTCCGGGCAGAAGCATTTGTCAGTACCAGGTAGGCTCTCGTAATTCAGGGCCGGCTGCCTCCTGGATTTCCACGAATATCAAGATGCTGCCCAGGGACAAGCTGCCACCTGTGCCAACTCGGGCTGCTTTGAGGGTGCCCACGGAGCTCTGCAAACTGAGACCAGGAACGTAGGGTTGTGGGTTTTGTTTTCCCGGGCAGAAGCCTCTCTCAGTACAAGGTAGGCCCTTGTTCCTTAGGGGCAGGCTGGCAGCAAGATTTCCACGAATATCAAGATGCTGCCCAGGGACAAGCTGCCACCTGTGCCAACTCGGGCTGCTTTGAGAGTGCCCATGGAGCTCTGCACACTGGGACCATTAACGTGAGGTGCTCAGTTTTGTTTCTCTGGGCAGAAACATTTGCAGTGCCAGGTAGGCCCTTGGTCTTTAAGGGCAGGCAGCCTGCTGGATTTCCATGAATATCAAGATGCTGCCCAGGGACAAGCTGCCACCTGTGCCAACTCGCGCTGCTTTGAGAGTGCCCATGGTGCTCTGCAAACTGAGACCAGAAACGTGGGGTGCTGGGTTTTGTTTCCCCGGGCAGAAGCCTTTGTCAGTACCAGGTGAGGCCTTGGCCCTTGGGGGCCAGCTGCCTGCAGGATTTCCACGAATATCAAGATGCTGCCCAGGGACAAGCTGCCACTTGTGCCAACTCGGGCTGCTTTGAGAGTGCCCATGGAGCTCTGCAAAGTTAGACCAGGAACTTGCCTTGGTGAGTTTTGTTTCCCCGGGCAGAAGCATTTGCAGTACCAGGCAGTCTCTCGGAACATCAGGGCCGGCTGCCTCCTGGATTTCCACGAATATCAAGATGCTGCCCAGGGACAAGCTGCCACTTGTGCCAACTCGCGCTGCTTTGAGGGTGCCCACGGAGCTCTGCAAACTGAGACCAGGAACGTAGGGTTGTGGGTTTTGTTTTCCCGGGCAGAAGCCTTTGTCAGTACCAGGTAGGCCCTTGTTCCTTAGGGGCAGGCTGGCAGCAAGATTTCCACGAATATCAAGATGCTGCCCAGGGACAAGCTGCCACCTGTGCCAACTCGGGCTGCTTTGAGGGTGCCCACGGAGCTCTGCAAACTGAGACCAGGAACGTAGGGTTGTGGGTTTTGTTTTCCCGGGCAGAAGCCTCTCTCAGTACCAGGTAGGCCCTTGTTCCTTAGGGGCAGGCTGGCAGCAAGATTTCCACGAATATCAAGATGCTGCCCAGGGACAAGCTGCCACCTGTGCCAACTCGGGCTGCTTTGAGAGTGCCCATGGAGCTCTGCACACTGGGACCATTAACGTGAGGTGCTCAGTTTTGTTTCTCTGGGCAGAAACATTTGCAGTGCCAGGTAGGCCCTTGGTCTTTAAGGGCAGGCAGCCTGCTGGATTTCCATGAATATCAAGATGCTGCCCAGGGACAAGCTGCCACCTGTGCCAACTCGGGCTGCTTTGAGAGTGCCCACGGAGTTCTTCAAACTGAGACCAGGAACGTGGGTTTGTGGGTTTTGTTTTCCCGGGCAGAAGCCATTGTCAGTACCAGGTAGGCCCTCGGCCCTTTGGGGGAGGCTGGCGCCAGGATTTCCACGAAAATCAAGTTTCCGTCCAGGGACAAGCTGCCACCTTTGCCAACTCGCGCTGCTTTGAGAGTGCCCACGGAGCTCTGGAAACTGTGACCAGGACCGTGGGGTGCTGAGTTTTGTTTTCCCGGGCAGAAGTATTTGTCAGTACTAGGTAGGCCCACGGTCTTTCCGGGCCGTCAGCCTTCTGAATTTCCACGAATATCAAGATGCTGCCCACGGAGCAGGTGCCACCTGTGCCAACTCGCGCTGCTTTGAGAGTGCCCATGGAGCTCTTCAAACTGAGATGTGGAACGTGGGGTGGTGGGTTTTGTTTCCCCGGGCAGAAGCCTTTGTCAGTACCAGGAGGGTCCTTGTTCCTCAGGGGCAGGCTGGCAGCAAGATTTCCACGAATATCAAGATGCTGCCCAGGGATAAGCTGCCACCTGTGCCAACTCGGACTGCTTTGAGGGTGCCCATGGAGCTCTAAAAACTGAGACCAGGAAAGTGGTGTTCTGAGTTTTGTTTCCCCTGGCAGAAGCCTTTGTCAGTACCAGGTAGGCCCTCGGCCCTTTGGGGCCGGCAGCCTGCTGGATTTCCACAAATCTGAAGATGCCGACCAGGGACAAGCTGCCACTTGTGCCAACTCGCGCTGCTTTGGGAGAGCCCATGGAGCTCTGCAAACTGAGACCAGGAACGTGGGGTGGTGAGTTTTGTTTTCCCGGTCAGAAGACTTTGTCCGTACCAGGTGGGCCCTTGTTCCACAGGGGCAGGCTGCCGGCTGGATTTCCATGAATATCACGATGCTGCCCAGGGACAAGCTGCCACCTGTGCCAACTCGGGCTGCTTTGAGGGTGCCCACGGAGCTCTGCAAACTGAGGCCAGGAACGTGGGGTGCTGGGTTTGGTTTCCCCGGGCAGAAGCCTTTGTCATTACCAGGTCGGCCCTTGGCCCTTCGGGGCCGGCTGCCTGCAGGATTTCCACGCATATCAAGATGCTGCCCAGGGACAAGGTGCCAGCTGTGCCAACTCGGGCTGCTTTGAGAGTGCCCATGGAGCTCTGCAAAGTGAAACCAGGAACTTGCCTTGGTGAGTTTTGTTTCCCCGGGCAGAAACATTTGCAGTACCAGGTAGGCTCTGGTAATTCAGGGCCGGCTGCCTCCTGGATTTCCACGAATATCAAGATGCTGCCCAGGGACAAGCTGCCACCTGTGCCAACTCGCGCTGCTTTGAGGGTGCCCATGGAGCTCTGCAAACTGGGACCATTAACGTGAGGTGCTGAGTTTTGTTTCTCTGGGCAGAAACATTTGCAGTGCCAGGTAGGCCCTTGGTCTTTAAGGGCAGGCAGCCTGCTGGATTTCCATGAATATCAAGATGCTGCCAAAGGACAAGCTGCCACCTGTGGCAACTCGCGCTGCTTTGAGAGTGCCCATGGTGCTCTGCAAACTGAGACCAGAAACGTGGGGTGCTGGGTTTTGTTTTCCCGGGCAGAAGCCATTGTCAGTACCAGGTAGGCCCTTGGCCCTTGGGGGCCGGCTGCCTGCAGGATTTCCACGAATATCAAGATGCCGCCCAGGGACAAGCTGCCACCTGTGCCAACTCGGGCTGCTTTGAGGGTGCCCACGGAGCTCTGCAAACTGAGATGTGGAACGTGGGTTTATGGGTTTTGTTTTCCCGGGCAGAAGCCTTTGTCAGTACCAGGAGGGCCCTTGTTCCTCAGGGGCAGGCTGCCCGCTGGATTTCCACGAATATCAAGATGCTGCCCAGGGACAAGCTGCCACCTGTGCCAACTCGCGCTGCTTTGGGGGTGCCCACGGAGCTCTGCAAACTGAGACCAGGAACGTAGGGTTGTGGGTTTTGTTTTCCCGGGCAGAAGCCTTTGTCAGTACCAGGTAGGCCCTTGTTCCTAAGGGGCAGGCTGGCAGCAAGATTTCCACGAGTATCAAGATGCTGCCCAGGGACAAGCTGCCACCTGTGCCAACTCGGGCTGCTTTGAGAGTTCCCATGGAGCTCTGCAAACTGAGACCATGAACCTGGGGTGCTGAGTTTTGTTTCCCCGGGCAGAAGCCTTTGTCAGTCCCAGGTAGGCCCTCGGTCCTTAAGGGCAGGCAGCCTGCTGGAATTCCACGAATATCAAGATGCTGCCCAGGGACAAGCTGCCACCTGTGCTAACTCGGGCTGCTTTGAGAGTGCCCATGGTGCTCTGCAAACTGAGACTAGAAACGTGGGGTTATGGGTTTTGTTTTCCCGGGCAGAAGCATTTATCACTACCAGGTCAGGCCTTGGCCCTTGGGGGCCAGCTGCCTGCAGGATTTCCACGAATATCAAGATGCTGCCCAGGGACAAGCTGCCACCTGTGCCAACTCGGGGTGCTTTGAGAGTGCCCACGGAGCTCTTCAAAGTGAGAGAAAGTATGTGAGGTTGTGGGTTTTGTTTTCCCGGGCAGAAGCCTTTGTCAGTACCAGGTAGGCCCTTGTTCCTTAGGGGCAGGCTGGCAGCAAGATTTCCACGAATATCAAGATGCTGCCCAGGGACAAGCTGCCACCTGTGCCAACTCGGGCTGCTTTGAGGGTGCCCACGGAGCTCTGCAAACTGAGACCAGGAACGTAGGGTTGTGGGTTTTGTTTTCCCGGGCAGAAGCCTCTCTCAGTACCAGGTAGGCCCTTGTTCCTTAGGGGCAGGCTGGCAGCAAGATTTCCACGAATATCAAGATGCTGCCCAGGGACAAGCTGCCACCTGTGCCAACTCGGGCTGCTTTGAGAGTGCCCATGGAGCTCTGCACACTGGGACCATTAACGTGAGGTGCTCAGTTTTGTTTCTCTGGGCAGAAACATTTGCAGTGCCAGGTAGGCCCTTGGTCTTTAAGGGCAGGCAGCCTGCTGGATTTCCATGAATATCAAGATGCTGCCCAGGGACAAGCTGCCACCTGTGCCAACTCGCGCTGCTTTGAGAGCGCCCATGGTGCTCTGCAAACTGAGACCAGAAACGTGGGGTGCTGGGTTTTGTTTCCCCGGGCAGAAGCCTTTGTCAGTACCAGGTGAGGCCTTGGCCCTTGGGGGCCAGCTGCCTGCAGGATTTCCACGAATATCAAGATGCTGCCCAGGGACAAGCTGCCACTTGTGCCAACTCGGGCTGCTTTGAGAGTGCCCATGGAGCTCTGCAAAGTTAGACCAGGAACTTGCCTTGGTGAGTTTTGTTTCCCCGGGCAGAAGCATTTGCAGTACCAGGCAGGCTCTCGGAACATCAGGGCCGGCTGCCTCCTGGATTTCCACGAATATCAAGATGCTGCCCAGGGACAAGCTGCCACTTGTGCCAACTCGCGCTGCTTTGAGGGTGCCCACGGAGCTCTGCAAACTGAGACCAGGAACGTAGGGTTGTGGGTTTTGTTTTCCCGGGCAGAAGCCTCTCTCAGTACCAGGTAGGCCCTTGGTCCTTAAGGGCAGGAAGCCTGCTGGATTTCCATGAATATCAAGATGCTGCCCAGGGACAAGCTGCCACCTGTGGCAACTCGCGCTGCTTTGAGAGTGCCCATGGTGCTCTGCAAACTGAGACCAGAAACGTGGGGTGCTGGGTTTTGTTTTCCCGGGCAGAAGCCTTTGTCAGTACCAGTTGGGCCCTTGTTCCTCAGGGGCAGGCTGCCGGCTGGATTTCCACGAATATCAAGATGCCGCCCAGGGACAAGCTGCCACCTGTGCCAACTCGGGCTGCTTTGAGAGTGCCCACGGAGTTCTTCAAACTGAGACCAGGAACGTGGGTTTGTGGGTTTTGTTTTCCCGGGCAGAAGCCATTGTCAGTACCAGGTAGGCCCTCGGCCCTTTGGGGGAGGCTGGCGCCAGGATTTCCACGAAAATCAAGTTTCCGTCCAGGGACAAGCTGCCACCTTTGCCAACTCGCGCTGCTTTGAGAGTGCCCACGGAGCTCTGGAAACTGTGACCAGGACCGTGGGGTGCTGAGTTTTGTTTTCCCGGGCAGAAGTATTTGTCAGTACTAGGTAGGCCCACGGTCTTTCCGGGCCGTCAGCCTTCTGAATTTCCACGAATATCAAGATGCTGCCCACGGAGCAGGTGCCACCTGTGCCAACTCGCGCTGCTTTGAGAGTGCCCATGGAGCTCTGCAAACTGAGATGTGGAACGTGGGGTGGTGGGTTTTGTTTCCCCGGGCAGAAGCCTTTGTCAGTACCAGGAGGGTCCTTGTTCCTCAGGGGCAGGCTGCCTGCTGGATTTCCACGAATATCAAGATGCTGCCCAGGGATAAGCTGCCACCTGTGCCAGCTCGGACTGCTTTGAGGGTGCCCATGGAGCTCTGCAAACTGAGACCAGGAAAGTGGTGTTCTGAGTTTTGTTTCCCCTGGCAGAAGCCTTGGTCAGTACCAGGTAGGCCCTCGGCCCTTTGGGGCCGGCAGCCTGCTGGATTTCCACAAATCTGAAGATGCCGACCAGGGACAAGCTGCCACTTGTGCCAACTCGCGCTGCTTTGGGAGAGCCCATGGAGCTCTGCAAACTGAGACCAGGAACGTGGGGTGGTGAGTTTTGTTTTCCCGGTCAGAAGACTTTGTCCGTACCAGGTGGGCCCTTGTTCCACAGGGGCAGGCTGCCGGCTGGATTTCCATGAATATCACGATGCTGCCCAGGGACAAGCTGCCACCTGTGCCAACTCGGGCTGCTTTGAGGGTGCCCACGGAGCTCTGCAAACTGAGGCCAGGAACGTGGGGTGCTGGGTTTGGTTTCCCCGGGCAGAAGCCTTTGTCATTACCAGGTCGGCCCTTGGCCCTTCGGGGCCGGCTGCCTGCAGGATTTCCACGCATATCAAGATGCTGCCCAGGGACAAGGTGCCACCTGTGCCAACTCGGGCTGCTTTGAGAGTGCCCATGGAGCTCTGCAAAGTGAAACCAGGAACTTGCCTTGGTGAGTTTTGTTTCCCCGGGCAGAAACATTTGCAGTACCAGGTAGGCTCTGGTAATTCAGGGCCGGCTGCCTCCTGGATTTCCACGAATATCAAGATGCTGCCCAGGGACAAGCTGCCACCTGTGCCAACTCGGGCTGCTTTGAGGGTGCCCACGGAGCTCTGCAAACTGAGGCCAGGAACGTGGGGTGCTGGGTTTGGTTTCCCCGGGCAGAAGCCTTTGTCATTACCAGGTCGGCCCTTGGCCCTTCGGGGCCGGCTGCCTGCAGGATTTCCACGCATATCAAGATGCTGCCCAGGGACAAGGTGCCACCTGTGCCAACTCGGGCTGCTTTGAGAGTGCCCATGGAGCTCTGCAAAGTGAAACCAGGAACTTGCCTTGGTGAGTTTTGTTTCCCCGGGCAGAAACATTTGCAGTACCAGGTAGGCTCTGGTAATTCAGGGCCGGCTGCCTCCTGGATTTCCACGAATATCAAGATGCTGCCCAGGGACAAGCTGCCACCTGTGCCAACTCGCGCTGCTTTGAGGGTGCCCATGGAGCTCTGCAAACTGGGACCATTAACGTGAGGTGCTGAGTTTTGTTTCTCTGGGCAGAAACATTTGCAGTGCCAGGTAGGCCCTTGGCCCTTGGGGGCCGGCTGCCTGCAGGATTTCCACGAATATCAAGATGCCGCCCAGGGACAAGCTGCCACCTGTGCCAACTCGGGCTGCTTTGAGGGTGCCCACGGAGCTCTGCAAACTGAGATGTGGAACGTGGGGTTATGGGTTTTGTTTTCCCGGGCAGAAGCCTTTGTCAGTACCAGGAGGGCCCTTGTTCCTCAGGGGCAGGCTGCCCGCTGGATTTCCACGAATATCAAGATGCTGCCCAGGGACAAGCTGCCACCTGTGCCAACTCGCGCTGCTTTGGGGGTGCCCACGGAGCTCTGCAAACTGAGACCAGGAACGTAGGGTTGTGGGTTTTGTTTTCCCGGGCAGAAGCCTCTCTCAGTACAAGGTAGGCCCTTGTTCCTAAGGGGCAGGCTGGCAGCAAGATTTCCACGAGTATCAAGATGCTGCCCAGGGACAAGCTGCCACCTGTGCCAACTCGGGCTGCTTTGAGAGTTCCCATGGAGCTCTGCAAACTGAGACCATGAACCTGGGGTGCTGAGTTTTGTTTCCCCGGGCAGAAGCCTTTGTCAGTCCCAGGTAGGCCCTCGGTCCTTAAGGGCAGGCAGCCTGCTGGAATTCCACGAATATCAAGATGCTGCCCAGGGACAAGCTGCCACCTGTGCTAACTCGGGCTGCTTTGAGAGTGCCCATGGTGCTCTGCAAACTGAGACTAGAAACGTGGGGTTATGGGTTTTGTTTTCCCGGGCAGAAGCATTTGTCAATACCAGGTCAGGCCTTGGCCCTTGGGGGCCAGCTGCCTGCAGGATTTCCACGAATATCAAGATGCTGCCCAGGGACAAGCTGCCACTTGTGCCAACTCGGGCTGCTTTGAGAGTGCCCACGGAGCTCTTCAAAGTGAGAGAAAGTATGTGAGGTTGTGGGTTTTGTTTTCCCGGGCAGAAGCCTTTGTCAGTACCAGGTAGGCCCTTGATCCTTAGGGGCAGGCTGGCAGCAAGATTTCCACGAATATCAAGATGCTGCCCAGGGACAAGCTGCCACCTGTGCCAACTCGGGCTGCTTTGAGAGTTCCCATGGAGCTCTGCAAACTGGGACCATTCACGTGAGGTGCTGAGTTTTGTTTCTCTGGGCAGAAACATTTGCAGTGCCAGGTAGGCCCGTGGTCTTTAACGGCTGGCAGCCTGCAGGATTTCCACGAATATCAAGATGCTGCCCAGGGACAAGCTGCCACCTGTGCCAACTCGCGCTGCTTTGAGAGTGCCCATGGTGCTCTGCAAACTGAGACCAGAAACGTGGGGTGCTGGGTTTTGTTTTCCCGGCAGAAGCCTTTGTCAGTACCAAGTAGGCCCTTGTTCCTTCGGGACAGCCTGACAGCAAGATTTCCCTGAATATCAAGATGCTGCCCAGGGATATTCTGCCACCTGTGCCAACTCGGGCTGCTTTGAGAGTGCCCACGGAGTTCTTCAAACTGAGACCAGGAACGTGGGTTTGTGGGTTTTGTTTTCCCGGGCAGAAACATTTACAGGGCCAGGTAGGCCCTCGGCCCTTTGGGGGAGACTGGCACCAGGATTTCCACGAAAATCTGGTTTCCGCCCGGGGACAAGCTGCCACCTGTGCCAACTCGGGCTGCTTTGAGAGTGCCCATGGAGCTCTACAAACTGAGACCAGGAAAGTGGTGTTCTGAGTTTTGTTTTCCCGGGCAGAAGCCTCTCTCAGTACCAGGTAGGCCCTTGTTCCTTAGGGGCAGGCTGGCAGCAAGATTTCCCTGAATATCAAGATGCTGCCCAGGGACAAGCTGCCACCTGCGCCAACTCGGGCTGCTTTGAGAGTGCCCATGGAGCTCTGCAAACTGAGACCATGAACCTGGGTTGCTGAGTTTTGTTTCTCCGGGCAGAAGCATTTGCATTGCCAGGTAGGCCCTCGGTCCTTAAGGGCAGGCAGCCTGCAGGATTTCCACGAATATCAAGATGCTGCCCAGGGACAAGCTGCCACCTGTGCCAACTCGTGCTGCTTTGAGAGTGCCCATGGTGCTCTGCAAACTGAGACCAGAAACGTGGGGTGCTGGGTTTTGTTTTCCAGGCAGAAGCCTTTGTCAGTACCAAGTAGGCCCTTGTTCCTTAGGGACAGCCTGACAGCAAGATTTCCCTGAATATCAAGATGCTGCCCAGGGATATTCTGCCACCTGTGCCAACTCGGGCTGCTATGAGAGTGCCCACGGAGTTCTTCAAACTGAGACCAGGAACGTGGGTTTGTGGGTTTTGTTTTCCCGGGCAGAAACATTTACAGGGCCAGGTAGGCCCTCGGCCCTTTGGGGGAGACTGGCACCAGGATTTCCACGAAAATCTGGTTTCCACCCAGGGACAAGCTGCCACCTGTGCCAACTCGCGCTGCTTTGAGAGTGCCCATGGAGCTCTACAAACTGAGACCAGGAAAGTGGTGTTCTGAGTTTTGTTTTCCCGGGCAGAAGCCTTTGTCAGTACCAGGTAGGCCGTTGGCCCTTGGGGGCCAGCTGCCTGCAGGATTTCCACGAATATCAAGATGCCGCCCAGGGACAAGCTGCCCCCTGTGCCAACTCGGGCTGCTTTGAGAGTGCCCACAGAGCTCTTCAAACTGAGAGAAAGTATGTGGGGTTATGGGTTTTGTTTTCCAGGGCAGAAGCCTTTGTCAGTACCAAGTAGGCCCTCAGCCCTTAGAGGCAGTCTGCCTGCTGGATTTCCACGCATATCAAGATGCCACCCAGGGACAAGCTGCCACCTGTGCCAACTCGGGCTGCTTTGAGAGTGCCCATGGAGCTCTGCAAAGTGAGACCAGGAACTTGCCTTGGTGAGTTTTGTTTCCCCGGGCAGAAGCATTTGCAGTACCAGGTAGGCTCTCGTAATTCAGGGCTGGCTGCCTCCTGGATTTCCACGAATATCAAGATGCCGCCCAGGGACCAGCTTCCACTTGTGCCAACTCGCGCTGCTTTGAGGGTGCCCACGGAGCTCTGCAAACTGAGACCAGGAACGTAGGGTTGTGGGTTTTGTTTTCCCGGGCAGAAGCCTCTCTCAGTACCAGGTAGGCCCTTGGCCCTTGGGGGCCGGCTGCCTGCAGGATTTCCACGAATATCAAGATGCCGCCCAGGGACAAGCTGCCACCTTTGCCAACTCGGGCTGCTTTGAGAGTGCCCACGGAGCTCTACAAACTGAGATGTGGAACGTGGGGTTATGGGTTTTGTTTTCCCGGGCAGTAGCCTTTGTCAGTACCAGGAGGGCCCTTGTTCCTCAGGGGCAGGCTGCCCGCTGGATTTCCACGAATATCAAGATGCTGCCCAGGGACAAGCTGCCACCTGTGCCAACTCGGGCTGCTTTGAGAGTTCCCATGGAGCTCTGCAAACTGGGACCATTAACGTGAGGTGCTGAGTTTTGTTTCTCTGGGCAGAAACATTTGCAGTGCCAGGTAGGCCCTTGGTCTTTAAGGGCTGGCAGCCTGCAGGATTTCCACGAATATCAAGATGCTGCCCAGGGACAAGCTGCCACCTGTGCCAACTCGGGCTGCTTTGAGAGTGCCCATGGAGCTCTGCAAAGTTAGACCAGGAACTTGCCTTGGTGTGTTTTGTTTCTCCGGGCAGAAGCATTTGTCAGTACCAGGTAGGCTCTCGTAATTCAGGGCCGGCTGCCTCCTGGATTTCCACGAATATCAAGATGCTGCCCAGGGACAAGCTGCCACCTGTGCCAACTCGGGCTGCTATGAGGGTGCCCACAGAGCTCTGCAAACTGAGGCCAGGAACGTGGGGTGCTGGGTTTGGTTTCCCCGGGCAGAAGCCTTTGTCATTACCATGTCGGCCCTTGGCCCTTGGGGGCCGGCTGCCTTCAGGATTTCCACGCATATCAAGATGCTGCCCAGGGACAAGCTGCCACCTGTGCCAACTCGGGCTGCTTTGAGAGTGCCCATGGTGCTCTGCAAACTGAGAGAAAGTATGTGGGGTTATGGGTTTTGTTTTCCAGGGCAGAAGCCTTTGTCAGTACCAAGTAGGCCCTCAGCCCTTAGAGGCAGTCTGCCTGCTGGATTTCCACGCATATCAAGATTCCACCCAGGGACGAGCTGCCACCTGTGCCAACTCGGGCTGCTTTGAGAGTGCCCATGGAGCTCTGCAAAGTGAGACCAGGAACTTGCCTTGGTGAGTTTTGTTTCCCCAGGCAGAAGCATTTGCCGTACCAGGTAGGCTCTCGTAATTCAGGGCCGGCTGCCTCCTGGATTTCCACGAATATCAAGATGCTGCCCAGGGACCAGCTTCCACTTGTGCCAACTCGCGCTGCTTTGAGGGTGCCCACGGAGCTCTGCAAACTGAGAGCAGGAACGTAGGGTTGTGGGTTTTGTTTTCCCGGGCAGAAGCCTCTCTCAGTACCAGGTAGGCCCTTGTTCCTTAGGGGCAGGCTGGCAGCAAGATTTCCACGAATATCAAGATGCTGCCCAGGGACAAGCTGCCACCTGTGCCAACTCGGGCTGCTTTGAGAGTTCCCATGGAGCTCTGCAAACTGGGACCATTAACGTGAGGTGCTGGGTTTTGTTTCCCCGGGCAGAAGCCATTGTCAGTACCAGGTAGGCCCTTGGCCCTTGGGGGCCGGCTGCCTGCAGGATTTCCACGAATATCAAGATGCCGCCCAGGGACAAATTGCCACCTGTGCCAACTCGGGCTGCTTTGAGAGTGCCCATGGAGCTCTGCAAACTGAGATGTGGAACGTGGGGTGGTGGGTTTTGTTTTCCAGGGCAGAAGCCTTTGTCAGTACCAGGTAGGCCCTTGTTCCTCAGGGGCAGGCTGGCGGCTCAATTTCCACGAATATCAAGATGCCGCCCAGGGACAAGCTGCCACCTGTGCCAACTCGGGCTGCTTTGACGGTGCCCACGGAGCTCTGCAAACTGAGGCCAGGGACGTGGGGTGCTGGGTTTGGTTTCCCCGGGCAGAAGCCTTTGTCATTACCAGGTCGGCCCTTGGCCCTTGGGGGCCGGCTGCCTGCAGGATTTCCACGCATATCAAGATGCTGCCCAGGGACAAGCTGCCACCTGTGCCAACTCGGGCTGCTTTGAGAGTGCCCATGGAGCTCTGCAGAGTTAGACCAGGAACTTGCCTTGGTGAGTTTTGTTTCTCCGGGCAGAAGCATTTGTCAGTACCAGGTAGGCTCTCGTAATTCAGGGCCGGCTGCCTCCTGGATTTCCACGAATATCAAGATGCTGCCCAGGGACAAGCTGCCACCTGTGCCAACTCGGGCTGCTATGAGGGTGCCCACGGAGCTCTGCAAACTGAGACCAGAAACGTGGGGTGCTGGGTTTTGTTTTCCAGGCAGAAGCCTTTGTCAGTACCAAGTAGGCCCTTGTTCCTTAGGGACAGCCTGACAGCAAGATTTCCCTGAATATCAAGATGCTGCCCAGGGATATTCTGCCACCTGTGCCAACTCGGGCTGCTATGAGAGTGCCCACGGAGTTCTTCAAACTGAGACCAGGAACGTGGGTTTGTGGGTTTTGTTTTCCCGGGCAGAAACATTTACAGGGCCAGGTAGGCCCTCGGCCCTTTGGGGGAGACTGGCACCAGGATTTCCACGAAAATCTGGTTTCCACCCAGGGACAAGCTGCCACCTGTGCCAACTCGCGCTGCTTTGAGAGTGCCCATGGAGCTCTACAAACTGAGACCAGGAAAGTGGTGTTCTGAGTTTTGTTTTCCCGGGCAGAAGCCTTTGTCAGTACCAGGTAGGCCGTTGGCCCTTGGGGGCCAGCTGCCTGCAGGATTTCCACGAATATCAAGATGCCGCCCAGGGACAAGCTGCCCCCTGTGCCAACTCGGGCTGCTTTGAGAGTGCCCACAGAGCTCTTCAAACTGAGAGAAAGTATGTGGGGTTATGGGTTTTGTTTTCCAGGGCAGAAGCCTTTGTCAGTACCAAGTAGGCCCTCAGCCCTTAGAGGCAGTCTGCCTGCTGGATTTCCACGCATATCAAGATGCCACCCAGGGACAAGCTGCCACCTGTGCCAACTCGGGCTGCTTTGAGAGTGCCCATGGAGCTCTGCAAAGTGAGACCAGGAACTTGGCTTGGTGAGTTTTGTTTCCCCGGGCAGAAGCATTTGCAGTACCAGGTAGGCTCTCGTAATTCAGGGCTGGCTGCCTCCTGGATTTCCACGAATATCAAGATGCCGCCCAGGGACCAGCTTCCACTTGTGCCAACTCGCGCTGCTTTGAGGGTGCCCACGGAGCTCTGCAAACTGAGACCAGGAACGTAGGGTTGTGGGTTTTGTTTTCCCGGGCAGAAGCCTCTCTCAGTACCAGGTAGGCCCTTGGCCCTTGGGGGCCGGCTGCCTGCAGGATTTCCACGAATATCAAGATGCCGCCCAGGGACAAGCTGCCACCTTTGCCAACTCGGGCTGCTTTGAGAGTGCCCACGGAGCTCTACAAACTGAGATGTGGAACGTGGGGTTATGGGTTTTGTTTTCCCGGGCAGTAGCCTTTGTCAGTACCAGGAGGGCCCTTGTTCCTCAGGGGCAGGCTGCCCGCTGGATTTCCACGAATATCAAGATGCTGCCCAGGGACAAGCTGCCACCTGTGCCAACTCGGGCTGCTTTGAGAGTTCCCATGGAGCTCTGCAAACTGGGACCATTAACGTGAGGTGCTGAGTTTTGTTTCTCTGGGCAGAAACATTTGCAGTGCCAGGTAGGCCCTTGGTCTTTAAGGGCTGGCAGCCTGCAGGATTTCCACGAATATCAAGATGCTGCCCAGGGACAAGCTGCCACCTGTGCCAACTCGGGCTGCTTTGAGAGTGCCCATGGAGCTCTGCAAAGTTAGACCAGGAACTTGCCTTGGTGTGTTTTGTTTCTCCGGGCAGAAGCATTTGTCAGTACCAGGTAGGCTCTCGTAATTCAGGGCCGGCTGCCTCCTGGATTTCCACGAATATCAAGATGCTGCCCAGGGACAAGCTGCCACCTGTGCCAACTCGGGCTGCTTTGAGAGTGCCCATGGTGCTCTGCAAACTGAGAGAAAGTATGTGGGGTTATGGGTTTTGTTTTCCAGGGCAGAAGCCTTTGTCAGTACCAAGTAGGCCCTCAGCCCTTAGAGGCAGTCTGCCTGCTGGATTTCCACGCATATCAAGATTCCACCCAGGGACGAGCTGCCACCTGTGCCAACTCGGGCTGCTTTGAGAGTGCCCATGGAGCTCTGCAAAGTGAGACCAGGAACTTGCCTTGGTGAGTTTTGTTTCCCCAGGCAGAAGCATTTGCCGTACCAGGTAGGCTCTCGTAATTCAGGGCCGGCTGCCTCCTGGATTTCCACGAATATCAAGATGCTGCCCAGGGACCAGCTTCCACTTGTGCCAACTCGCGCTGCTTTGAGGGTGCCCACGGAGCTCTGCAAACTGAGAGCAGGAACGTAGGGTTGTGGGTTTTGTTTTCCCGGGCAGAAGCCTCTCTCAGTACCAGGTAGGCCCTTGTTCCTTAGGGGCAGGCTGGCAGCAAGATTTCCACGAATATCAAGATGCTGCCCAGGGACAAGCTGCCACCTGTGCCAACTCGGGCTGCTTTGAGAGTTCCCATGGAGCTCTGCAAACTGGGACCATTAACGTGAGGTGCTGGGTTTTGTTTCCCCGGGCAGAAGCCATTGTCAGTACCAGGTAGGCCCTTGGCCCTTGGGGGCCGGCTGCCTGCAGGATTTCCACGAATATCAAGATGCCGCCCAGGGACAAATTGCCACCTGTGCCAACTCGGGCTGCTTTGAGAGTGCCCATGGAGCTCTGCAAACTGAGATGTGGAACGTGGGGTGGTGGGTTTTGTTTTCCAGGGCAGAAGCCTTTGTCAGTACCAGGTAGGCCCTTGTTCCTCAGGGGCAGGCTGGCGGCTCAATTTCCACGAATATCAAGATGCCGCCCAGGGACAAGCTGCCACCTGTGCCAACTCGGGCTGCTTTGACGGTGCCCACGGAGCTCTGCAAACTGAGGCCAGGGACGTGGGGTGCTGGGTTTGGTTTCCCCGGGCAGAAGCCTTTGTCATTACCAGGTCGGCCCTTGGCCCTTGGGGGCCGGCTGCCTGCAGGATTTCCACGCATATCAAGATGCTGCCCAGGGACAAGCTGCCACCTGTGCCAACTCGGGCTGCTTTGAGAGTGCCCATGGAGCTCTGCAGAGTTAGACCAGGAACTTGCCTTGGTGAGTTTTGTTTCTCCGGGCAGAAGCATTTGTCAGTACCAGGTAGGCTCTCGTAATTCAGGGCCGGCTGCCTCCTGGATTTCCACGAATATCAAGATGCTGCCCAGGGACAAGCTGCCACCTGTGCCAACTCGGGCTGCTATGAGGGTGCCCACGGAGCTCTGCAAACTGAGGCCAGGAACGTGGGGTGCTGGGTTTGGTTTCCCCGGGCAGAAGCCTTTGTCATTACCATGTCGGCCCTTGGCCCTTGGGGGCCGGCTGCCTTCAGGATTTCCACGCATATCAAGATGCTGCCCAGGGACAAGCTGCCACCTGTGCCAACTCGGGCTGCTTTGAGAGTGCCCATGGAGCTCTGCAAAGTGAAACCAGGAACTTGCCTTGGTGAGTTTTGTTTCTCCGGGCAGAAACATTTGCAGTACCAGGTAGGCTCTGGTAATTCAGGGCCGGCTGCCTCCTGGATTTCCACGAATATCAAGATGCTGCCCAGGGACAAGCTGCCACCTGTGCCAACTCGCGCTGCTTTGAGGGTGCCCATGGAGCTCTGCAAACTGGGACCATTAACGTGAGGTGCTGAGTTTTGTTTCTCTGGGCAGAAACATTTGCAGTGCCAGGTAGGCCCTTGGTCTTTAAAGGCAGGCAGCCTGCAGGATTTCCATGAATATCAAGATGCTGCCAAAGGACAAGCTGCCACCTGTGCCAACTCGCGCTGCTTTGAGGGTGCCCTCGGAGCTCTGCAAACTGAGACCAGAAACGTGGGGTGCTGGGTTTTGTTTTCCAGAGCAGAAGCCTCTCTCAGTACCAGGTAGGCCCTTGGCCCTTGGGGGCCGGCTGCCTGCAGGATTTCCACGAATATCAAGATGCCGCCCAGGGACAAGCTGGCACCTGTGCCAACTCGGGCTGCTTTGAGAGTGCCCACGGAGCTCTGCAAACTGAGATGTGGAACGTGGGGTTATGGGTTTTGTTTTCCCGGGCAGAATCCTTTGCAGTACCAGGTAGGCCCTTGTTCCTCAGGGGCAGGCTGCCCGCTGGATTTCCACGAATATCAAGATGCTGCCCAGGGACAAGCTGCCACTTGTGCCAACTCGCGCTGCTTTGGGGGTGCCCACGGAGCTCTGCAAACTGAGACCAGGAACGTAGGGTTGTGGGTTTTGTTTTCCCGGGCAGAAGCATTTGTCAGTACCAGGTAGGCCCTTGTTCCTAAGGGGCAGGCTGGCAGCAAGATTTCCCTGAATATCAAGATGCTGCCCAGGGACAAGCTGCCACCTGTGCCAACTCGCGCTGCTTTGAGAGTTCCCATGGAGCTCTGCAAACTGAGACCATGAACCTGGGGTGCTGAGTTTTGTTTCCCCGGGCAGAAGCCTTTGTCAGTCCCAGGTAGGCCCTCGGTCCTTAAGGGCAGGCAGCCTGCTGGAATTCCACGAATATCAAGATGCTGCCCAGGGACAAGCTGCCACCTGTGCTAACTCGGGCTGCTTTGAGAGTGCCCATGGTGCTCTGCAAACTGAGACCAGAAACGTGGGGTGCTGGGTTTTGTTTTCCCGGGCAGAAGCCTTTGTCAGTACCAGGTCAGGCCTTGGCCCTTGGGGGCCAGCTGCCTGCAGGATTTCCACGAATATCAAGATGCTGCCCAGGGACAAGCTGCCACTTGTGCCAACTCGGGCTGCTTTGAGAGTGCCCACGGAGCTCTTCAAACTGAGAGAAAGTATGTGGGGTTGTGGGTTTTGTTTTCCCGGGCAGAAGCCTCTCTCAGTACCAGGTAGGCCCTTGTTCCTTAGGGGCAGGCTGGCAGCAAGATTTCCACGAATATCAAGATGCTGCCCAGGGACAAGCTGCCACCTGTGCCAACTCGGGCTGCTTTGAGAGTTCCCATGGAGCTCTGCAAACTGGGACCATTAACGTGAGGTGCTGAGTTTTGTTTCTCTGGGCAGAAACATTTGCAGTGCCAGGTAGGCCCTTGGTCTTTAAAGGCAGGCTGCCTGCAGGATTTCCACGAATATCAAGATGCCGCCCAGGGACAAATTGCCACCTGTGACAACTCGGGCTGCTTTGAGAGTGCCCATGGTGCTCTGCAAACTGAGACCAGAAACGTGGGGTGCTGGGTTTTGTTTTCCCGGCAGAAGCCTTTGACAGTACCAAGTAGGCCCTTGTTCCTTAGGGACAGCCTGACAGCAAGATTTCCCTGAATATCAAGATGCTGCCCAGGGATATTCTGCCACCTGTGCCAACTCGGGCTGCTTTGAGAGTGCCCACGGAGTTCTTCAAACTGAGACCAGGAACGTGGGTTTGTGGGTTTTGTTTTCCCGGGCAGAAACATTTACAGGGCCAGGTAGGCCCTCGGCCCTTTGGGGGAGACTGGCACCAGGATTTCCACGAAAATCTGGTTTCCGCCCAGGGACAAGCTGCCACCTGTGCCAACTCGGGCTGCTTTGAGAGTGCCCATGGAGCTCTACAAACTGAGACCAGGAAAGTGGTGTTCTGAGTTTTGTTTTCCCGGGCAGAAGCCTCTCTCTGTACCAGGTAGGCCCTTGTTCCTTAGGGGCAGGCTGGCAGCAAGATTTCCACGAATATCAAGATGCTGCCCAGGGACAAGCTGCCACCTGCGCCAACTCACGCTGTTTTGAGAGTGCCCATGGAGCTCTGCAAACTGAGACCATGAACCTGGGTTGCTGAGTTTTGTTTCTCCGGGCAGAAGCATTTGCATTGCCAGGTAGGCCCTCGGTCCTTAAGGGCAGGCAGCCTGCTGGATTTCCACGAATATCAAGATGCTGCCCAGGGACAAGCTGCCACCTGTGCCAACTCGTGCTGCTTTGAGAGTGCCCATGGTGCTCTGCAAACTGAGACCAGAAACGTGGGGTGCTGGGTTTTGTTTTCCAGGCAGAAGCCTTTGTCAGTACCAAGTAGGCCCTTGTTCCTTAGGGACAGCCTGACAGCAAGATTTCCCTGAATATCAAGATGCTGCCCAGGGATATTCTGCCACCTGTGCCAACTCGGGCTGCTTTGAGAGTGCCCACGGAGTTCTTCAAACTGAGACCAGGAACGTGGGTTTGTGGGTTTTGTTTTCCCGGGCAGAAACATTTACAGGGCCAGGTAGGCCCTCGGCCCTTTGGGGGAGACTGGCACCAGGATTTCCACGAAAATCTGGTTTCCGCCCAGGGACAAGCTGCCACCTGTGCCAACTCGGGCTGCTTTGAGAGTGCCCATGGAGCTCTACAAACTGAGACCAGGAAAGTGGTGTTCTGAGTTTTGTTTTCCCGGGCAGAAGCCTTTGTCAGTACCAGGTAGGCCCTCAGCCCTTGGGGGCCAGCTGCCTGCAGGATTTCCACGAATATCAAGATGCCGCCCAGGGACAAGCTGCCACCTGTGCCAACTCGGGCTGCTTTGAGAGTGCCCACAGAGCTCTTCAAACTGAGAGAAAGTATGTGGGGTTATGGGTTTTGTTTTCCAGGGCAGAAGCCTTTGTCAGTACCAAGTAGGCACTCAGCCCTTAGAGGCAGTCTGCCTGCTGGATTTCCACGCATATCAAGATGCTGCCCAGGGACAAGCTGCCACCTGTTGCAACTCGGGCTGCTTTGAGAGTGCCCATGGAGCTCTGCAAAGTGAGACCAGGAACTTGCCTTGGTGAGTTTTGTTTCCCCGGGCAGAAGCATTTGCAGTACCAGGTAGGCTCTCGTAATTCAGGGCCGGCTGCCTCCTGGATTTCCACGAATATCAAGATGCCGCCCAGGGACCAGCTTCCACTTGTGCCAACTCGCGCTGCTTTGAGGGTGCCCACGGAGCTCTGCAAAGTTAGACCAGGAACTTGCCTTGGTGAGTTTTGTTTCCCCGGGCAGAAGCATTTGCAGTACCAGGCAGTCTCTCGGAACATCAGGGCCGGCTGCCTCCTGGATTTCCACGAATATCAAGATGCTGCCCAGGGACAAGCTGCCACTTGTGCCAACTCGCGCTGCTTTGAGGGTGCCCACGGAGCTCTGCAAACTGAGACCAGGAACGTAGGGTTGTGGGTTTTGTTTTCCCGGGCAGAAGCCTTTGTCAGTACCAGGTAGGCCCTTGTTCCTTAGGGGCAGGCTGGCAGCAAGATTTCCACGAATATCAAGATGCTGCCCAGGGACAAGCTGCCACCTGTGCCAACTCGGGCTGCTTTGAGGGTGCCCACGGAGCTCTGCAAACTGAGACCAGAAACGTGGGGTGCTGCGTTTTGTTACCCCGGGCAGAAGCCATTGTCAGTACCAGGTAGGCCCTTGGCCCTTGGGGGCCGGCTGCCTGCAGGATTTCCACGAATATCAAGATGCCGCCCAGGGACAAATTACCACCTGTGCCAACTCGGGCTGCTTTGAGAGTGCCCATGGAGCTCTGCAAACTGAGATGTGGAACGTGGGGTGCTGGGTTTTGTTTTCCAGGGCAGAAGCCTTTGTCAGTACCAGGTAGGCCCTTGTTCCTCAGGGGCAGGCTGGCGGCTCAATTTCCACGAATATCAAGATACCGCCCAGGGACAAGCTGCCACCTGTGCCAACTCGGGCTGCTTTGAGGGTGCCCACGGAGCTCTGCAAACTGAGGCCAGGAACGTGGGGTGCTGGGTTTGGTTTCCCCGGGCAGAAGCCTTTGTCATTACCAGGTCGGCCCTTGGCCCTTGGGGGCCGGCTGCCTGCAGGATTTCCACGCATATCAAGATGCCGCCCAGGGACAAGCTGCCACCTGTGCCAACTCGGGCTGCTTTGAGAGTGCCCATGGAGCTCTGCAAAGTTAGACCAGGAACTTGCCTTGGTGAGTTTTGTTTCTCCGGGCAGAAGCATTTGCAGTACCAGGTAGGCTCTCGTAATTCAGGGCCGGCTGCCTCCTGGATTTCCACGAATATCAAGATGCTGCCCAGGGACAAGCTTCCACTTGTGCCAACTCGCGCTGCTTTGAGGGTGCCCACGGAGCTCTGCAAACTGAGACCAGGAACGTAGGGTTGTGGGTTTTCTTTTCCCGGGCAGAAGCCTCTCTCAGTACCAGGTAGGCCCTTGTTCCTTAGGGGCAGGCTGGCAGCAAGCTTTCCACGAATATCAAGATGCTGCCCAGGGACAAGCTGCCACCTGTGCCAACTCGGGCTGCTTTGAGAGTGCCCATGGAGCTCTGCACACTGGGACCATTAACGTGAGGTGCTGAGTTTTGTTTCTCTGGGCAGAAACATTTGCAGTGCCAGGTAGGCCCTTGGTCTTTAAGGGCAGGCAGCCTGCTGGATTTCCATGAATATCAAGATGCTGCCCAGGGACAAGCTGCCACCTGTGCCAACTCGCGCTGCTTTGAGAGTGCCCATGGTGCTCTGCAAACTGAGACCAGAAACGTGGGGTGCTGGGTTTTGTTTCCCCGGGCAGAAGCCTTTGTCAGTACCAGGTAGGCCCTTGTTCCTTAGGGGCCAGCTGCCTGCAGGATTTCCACGAATATCGAGATGCTGCCAAGGGACAAGCTGCCACTTGTGCCAACTCGGGCTGCTTTGAGAGTGCCCATGGAGCTCTGCAAAGTTAGACCAGGAACTTGCCTTGGTGAGTTTTGTTTCCCCGGGCAGAAGCATTTGCACTACCAGGCAGGCTCTCGGAACTTCAGGGCCGGCTGCCTCCTGGATTTCCACGAATATCAAGATGCTGCCCAGGGACAAGCTGCCACTTGTGCCAACTCGCGCTGCTTTGAGGGTGCCCACGGAGCTCTGCAAACTGAGACCAGGAACGTAGGGTTGTGGGTTTTGTTTTCCCGGGCAGAAGCCTCTCTCAGTACCAGGTAGGCCCTTGGTCCTTAGGGGCAGGAAGCCTGCTGGATTTCCATGAATATCAAGATGCTGCCCAGGGACAAGCTGCCACCTGTGGCAACTCGCGCTGCTTTGAGAGTGCCCATGGTGCTCTGCAAACTGGTACCAGAAACGTGGGGTGCTGGGTTTTGTTTTCCCGGGCAGAAGCCTTTGTCAGTACCAGTTGGGCCCTTGTTCCTCAGGGGCAGGCTGCCGGCTGGATTTCCACGAATATCAAGATGCCGCCCAGGGACAAGCTGCCACTTGTGCCAACTCGGGCTGCTTTGAGAGTGCCCACGGAGTTCTTCAAACTGAGAGAAAGTATGTGGGGTTGTGGGTTTTGTTTTCCCGGGCAGAAGCCTTTGTCAGTACCAGGTAGGCCCTTGTTTCTTAGGGGCAGGCTGGCAGCAAGATTTCCACGAATATCAAGATGCCGCCCAGGGACAAGCTGCCACCTGTGCCAACTCGGGCTGCTTTGAGAGTTCCCATGGAGCTCTGCAAACTGGGACATTTAACGTGAGGTGCTGAGTTTTGTTTCTCTGGGCAGAAACATTTGCAGTGCCAGGTAGGCCCTTGGTCTTTAACGGCTGGCAGCCTGCAGGATTTCCACGAATATCAAGATGCTGCCCACGGAGGAGCTGCCACCTGTGCCAACTCGCGCTGCTTTGAGAGTGCCCATGGAGCTCTGCAAACTGAGATGTGGAACGTGGGGTGGTGGGTTTTGTTTCCCCGGGCAGAAGCCTTTGTCAGTACCAGGAGGGTCCTTGTTCCTCAGGGGCAGGCTGCCTGCTGGATTTCCACGAATATCAAGATGCTGCCCAGGGACAAGCTGCCACCTGTGCCAACTCGGGCTGCTTTGAGAGTGCCCATGGAGCTCTGCAAACTGAGACCAGGAAAGTGGTGTTCTGAGTTTTGTTTCCCCTGGCAGAAGCCTTGGTCAGTACCAGGTAGGCCCTCGGCCCTTTGGGGCCGGCAGCCTGCTGGATTTCCACAAATCTGAAGATGCCGACCAGGGACAAGCTGCCACTTGTGCCAACTCGCGCTGCTTTGAGAGTGCCCATGGAGCTCTGCAAAGTGAAACCAGGAACTTGCCTTGGTGAGTTTTGTTTCCCCGGGCAGAAACATTTGCAGTACCAGGTAGGCTCTCGTAATTCAGGGCCGGCTGCCGCCTGGATTTCCACGAGTATCAAGATGCTGCCCAGGGACAAGCTGCCACCTGTGCCAACTCGCGCTGCTTTGAGAGTGCCCATGGTGCTCTGCAAACTGAGACCAGAAACGTGGGGTGCTGGGTTTTGTTTTCCAGAGCAGAAGCCTCTCTCAGTACCAGGTAGGCCCTTGGCCCTTGGGGGCCGGCTGCCTGCAGGATTTCCACGAATATCAAGATGCCGCCCAGGGACAAGCTGCCACCTGTGCCAACTCGGGCTGCTTTGAGGGTGCCCACGGAGCTCTGCAAACTGAGATGTGGAACGTGGGGTTATGGGTTTTGTTTTCCCGGGCAGAAGCCTTTGTCAGTACCAGGAGGGCCCTTGTTCCTCAGGGGCAGGCTGCCCGCTGGATTTCCACGAATATCAAGATGCTGCCCAGGGACAAGCTTCCACTTGTGCCAACTCGCGCTGCTTTGGGGGTGCCCACGGAGCTCTGCAAACTGAGACCAGGAACGTAGGGTTGTGGGTTTTGTTTTCCCGGGCAGAAGCCTTTGTCAGTACCAGGTAGGCCCTTGTTCCTAAGGGGCAGGCTGGCAGCAAGATTTCCACGAGTATCAAGATGCTGCCCAGGGACAAGCTGCCACCTGTGCCAACTCGGGCTGCTTTGAGAGTTCCCATGGAGCTCTGCAAACTGAGACCATGAACCTGGGGTGCTGAGTTTTGTTTCCCCGGGCAGAAGCCTTTGTCAGTACCAGGTAGGCCCTTGTTCCTCAGGGGCAGGCTGGCGGCTCAATTTCCACGAATATCAAGATGCTGCCCAGGGACAAGCTGCAACTTGTGCCAACTCGCGCTACTTTGAGGGTGCCCACGGAGCTCTGCAAACTGAGACCAGGAACGTAGGGTTGTGGGTTTTTTTTTCCCGGGCAGAAGCCTCTCTCAGTACCAGGTAGGCCCTTGTTCCTTAGGGGCAGGCTGGCAGGAAGATTTCCACGAATATCAAGATGCTGCCCAGGGACAAGCTGCCACCTGCTCCAACTCGGGCTGTTTTGAGAGTGCCCATGGAGCTCTGCAAACTGAGACCATGAACCTGGGTTGCTGAGTTTTGTTTCTCCGGGCAGAAGCATTTGCATTGCCAGGTAGGCCCTCGGTCCTTAAGGGCAGGCAGCCTGCTGGATTTCCACGAATATCAAGATGCTGCCCAGGGACAAGCTGCCACCTGTGCCAACTCGTGCTGCTTTGAGAGTGCCCATGGTGCTCTGCAAACTGAGACCAGAAACGTGGGGTGCTGGGTTTTGTTTTCCAGGGCAGAAGCCTTTGTCAGTACCAAGTAGGCCCTTGTTCCTTAGGGACAGCCTGACAGCAAGATTTCCCTTAATATCAAGATGCTGCCCAGGGATATTCTGCCACCTGTGCCAACTCGGGCTGCTTTGAGAGTGCCCACGGAGTTCTTCAATCTGAGACCAGGAACGTGGGTTTGTGGGTTTTGTTTTCCCGGGCAGAAACATTTACAGGGCCAGGTAGGCCCTCGGCCCTTTGGGGGAGACTGGCACCAGGATTTCCACGAAAATCTGGTTTCCGCCCAGGGACAAGCTGCCACCTGTGCCAACTCGGGCTGCTTTGAGAGTGCCCACGGAGCTCTACAAACTGAGACCAGGAAAGTGGTGTTCTGAGTTTTGTTTTCCCGGGCAGAAGCCTTTGTCAGTACCAGGTAGGCCGTTGGCCCTTGGGGGCCAGCTGCCTGCAGGATTTCCACGAATATCAAGATGCCGCCCAGGGACAAGCTGCCCCCTGTGCCAACTCGGGCTGCTTTGAGAGTGCCCACAGAGCTCTTCAAACTGAGACCTGGAACGTGGGGTTATGGGTTTTGTTTTCCAGGGCAGAAGCCTTTGTCAGTACCAAGTAGGCCCTCAGCCCTTAGAGGGAGTCTGCCTGCTGGATTTCCACGCATATCAAGATGCCACCCAGGGACAAGCTGCCACCTGTGACAACTCGGGCTGCTTTGAGAGTTCCCATGGAGCTCTGCAAACTGGGACCATTAACGTGAGGTGCTGAGTTTTGTTTCTCTGGGCAGAAACATTTGCAGTGACAGGTAGGCCCTTGGTCCTTAAGGGCAGGCAGCCTGCTGGATTTCCATGAATATCAAGATGCTGCCAAAGGACAAGCTGCCACCTGTGCGAGCTCGCGCTGCTTTGAGAGTGCCCATGGTGCTCTGCAAACTGAGACCAGAAACGTGGGGTGCTGGGTTTTGTTTCCCCGGGCAGAAGCCATTGTCAGTACCAGGTAGGCCCTTGGCCCTTGGGGGCCGGCTGCCTGCAGGATTTCCACGAATATCAAGATGTCGCCCAGGGACAAATTGCCACCTGTGAAAACTCGGGCTGCTTTGAGAGTGCCCATGGAGCTCTGCAAACTGAGATGTGGAACGTGGGGTGCTGGGTTTTGTTTTCCAGGGCAGAAGCCTTTGTCAGTACCAGGTAGGCCCTTGTTCCTCAGGGGCAGGCTGGCGGCTCAATTTCCACGAATATCAAGATGCTGCCCAGGGACAAGCTGCAACTTGTGCCAACTCGCGCTACTTTGAGGGTGCCCACGGAGCTCTGCAAACTGAGACCAGGAACGTAGGGTTGTGGGTTTTTTTTTCCCGGGCAGAAGCCTCTCTCAGTACCAGGTAGGCCCTTGTTCCTTAGGGGCAGGCTGGCAGGAAGATTTCCACGAATATCAAGATGCTGCCCAGGGACAAGCTGCCACCTGCTCCAACTCGGGCTGTTTTGAGAGTGCCCATGGAGCTCTGCAAACTGAGACCGTGAACCTGGGTTGCTGAGTTTTGTTTCTCCGGGCAGAAGCATTTGCATTGCCAGGTAGGCCCTCGGTCCTTAAGGGCAGGCAGCCTGCTGGATTTCCACGAATATCAAGATGCTGCCCAGGGACAAGCTGCCACCTGTGCCAACTCGTGCTGCTTTGAGAGTGCCCATGGTGCTCTGCAAACTGAGACCAGAAACGTGGGGTGCTGGGTTTTGTTTTCCAGGCAGAAGCCTCTCTCAGTACCAAGTAGGCCCTTGTTCCTTAGGGACAGCCTGACAGCAAGATTTCCCTGAATATCAAGATGCTGCCCAGGGATATTCTGCCACCTGTGCCAACTCGGGCTGCTTTGAGAGTGCCCACGGAGTTCTTCAAACTGAGACCAGGAACGTGGGTTTGTGGGTTTTGTTTTCCCGGGCAGAAACATTTACAGGGCCAGGTAGGCCCTCGGCACATTGGGGGAGACTGGCACCAGGATTTCCACGAAAATCTGGTTTCCGCCCAGGGACAAGCTGCCACCTGTGCCAACTCGGGCTGCTTTGAGAGTGCCCATGGAGCTCTAAAAACTGAGACCAGGAAAGTGGTGTTCTGAGTTTTGTTTTCCCGGGCAGAAGCCTTTGTCAGTACCAGGTAGGCCGTTGGCCTTTGGGGGCCAGCTGCCTGCAGGATTTCCACGAATATCAAGATGCCGCCCAGGGACAAGCTGCCCCCTGTGCCAACTCGGGCTGCTTTGAGAGTGCCCACAGAGCTCTTCAAACTGAGAGAAAGTATGTGGGGTTATGGGTTTTGTTTTCCAGGGCAGAAGCCTTTGTCAGTACCAAGTAGGCCCTCAGCCCTTAGAGGCAGTCTGCCTGCTGGATTTCCACGCATATCAAGATGCCACCCAGGGACAAGCTGCCACCTGTGACAACTCGGGCTGCTTTGAGAGTGCCCATGGAGCTCTGCAAAGTGAGACCAGGAGCTTGCCTTGGTGAGTTTTGTTTCCCCGGGCAGAAGCATTTGCAGTACCAGGTAGGCTCTCGTAATTCAGGGCCGGCTGCCTCCTGGATTTCCACGAATATCAAGATGCCGCCCTGGGACCAGCTTCCACTTGTGCCAACTCGCGCTGCTTTGAGGGTGCCCACGGAGCTCTGCAAACTGAGACCAGGAACTTGCCTTAGTGAGTTTTGTTTCCCCGGGCAGAATCATTTGCAGTACCAGGTAGGCTCTCGTAATTCAGGGCCGGCTGCCTTCTGGATTTCCACGAATATCAAGATGCCGCCCAGGGACAAGCTGCCACCTGTGCCAACTCGGGCTGCTTTGAGAGTGCCCATGGAGCTCTGCAAACTGAGATGTGGAACGTGGGGTGGTGGGTTTTGCTTCCCTGGGCAGTAGCTTTTGTCTGTACCAGGAGGGCCCTTGTTCCTTAGGGGCAGGCTGGCGGCTCAATTTCCACGAATATCAAGATGCTGCCCAGGGACAAGCTTCCACTTGTGCCAACTCGGGCTGCTTTGAGGGTGCCCACGGAGCTCTGCAAACTGAGACCAGGAACGTAGGATTGTGGGTTTTGTTTTCCCGGGCAGAAGCCTCTCTCAGTACCAGGTAGGCCCTTGTTCCTTAGGGGCAGGCTGGCAGGAAGATTTCCACGAATATCAAGATGCTGCCCAGGGACAATCTGCCAGCAGTGCCAACTCGGGCTGCTTTCAGAGTGCCCATGGAGCTCTGCAAACTGTGACCATGAACCTGGGGTGCTGAGTTTTGTTTCTCCGGGCAGAAGCATTTGCAGTGCCAGGTAGGCCCTTGGTCTTTAAGGGCAGGCAGCCTGCAGGATTTCCACGAATATCAAGATGCTGCCCAGGGACAAGCTGCCACCTGTGCCAACTCACGCTGCTTTGAGGGTGCCCATGGAGCTCTGCAAACTGGGACCATTAACGTGAGGTGCTGAGTTTTGTTTCTCTGGGCAGAAACATTTGCAGTGCCAGGTAGGCCCTTGGTCTTTAAGGGCAGGCAGCCTGCTGGATTTCCATGAATATCAAGATGCTGCCAAAGGACAAGCTGCCACCTGTGCCAACTCGGGCTACTTTGAGAGTGCCCATGGTGCTCTGCAAACTGAGACCAGAAACGTGGGGTGCTGGGTTTTGTTTTCCAGAGCAGAAGCCTTTGTCAGTACCAGGTAGGCCCTTGGCCCTTGGGGGCCGGCTGCCTGCAGGATTTCCACGAATATCAAGATGCCGCCCAGGGACAAGCTGGCACCTGTGCCAACTCGCGCTGCTTTGAGGGTGCCCACGGAGCTCTGCAAACTGAGATGTGGAACGTGGGGTTATGGGTTTTGTTTTCCAGGGCAGAAGCCTTTGTCAGTACCAGGAGGGCCCTTGTTCCTCAGGGGCAGTCTGCCGGCTGGATTTCTACGAATATCAAGATGCTGCCCAGGGACAAGCTGCCACTTGTGCCAACTCGCGCTGCTTTGGGGGTGCCCACGGAGCTCTGCAAACTGAGACCAGGAACGTAGGGTTGTGGGTTTTGTTTTCCCGGGCAGAAGCCTTTGTCAGTGCCAGATAGGCCCTTGTTCCTTAGGGGCAGGCTGGCAGCAAGATTTCCACGAATATCAAGATGCTGCCCAGGGACAAGCTGCCACCTGTGCCAACTCGGGCTGCTTTGAGAGTGCCCATGGAGCTCTGCAAACTGAGACCATGAACCTGGGGTGCTGAGTTTTGTTTCTCCGGGCAGAAGCATTTGTCAGTCCCAGGTAGGCCCTCGGTCCTTAAGGGCAGGCAGCCTGCTGGAATTCCACGAATATCAAGATGCTGCCCAGGGACAAGCTGCCACCTGTGCCAACTCGTGCTGCTTTGAGAGTGCCCATGGTGCTCTGCAAACTGAGACCAGAAACGTGGGGTGCTGGGTTTTGTTTTCCAGGGCAGAAGCCTTTGTCAGTACCAGGTAGGCCCTTGTTCCTCAGGGGCAGGCTGGCGGCTCAATTTCCACGAATATCAAGATGCTGCCCAGGGACAAGCTGCAACTTGTGCCAACTCGCGCTACTTTGAGGGTGCCCATGGAGCTCTGCAAACTGAGACCAGGAACGTAGGGTTGTGGGTTTTTTTTTCCCGGGCAGAAGCCTCTCTCAGTACCAGGTAGGCCCTTGTTCCTTAGGGGCAGGCTGGCAGGAAGATTTCCACGAATATCAAGATGCTGCCCAGGGACAAGCTGCCACCTGCTCCAACTCGGGCTGCTTTGAGAGTGCCCATGGAGCTCTGCAAACTGAGACCGTGAACCTGGGTTGCTGAGTTTTGTTTCTCCGGGCAGAAGCATTTGCATTGCCAGGTAGGCCCTCGGTCCTTAAGGGCAGGCAGCCTGCTGGATTTCCACGAATATCAAGATGCTGCCCAGGGACAAGCTGCCACCTGTGCCAACTCGTGCTGCTTTGAGAGTGCCCATGGTGCTCTGCAAACTGAGACCAGAAACGTGGGGTGCTGGGTTTTGTTTTCCAGGCAGAAGCCTCTCTCAGTACCAAGTAGGCCCTTGTTCCTTAGGGACAGCCTGACAGCAAGATTTCCCTGAATATCAAGATGCTGCCCAGGGATATTCTGCCACCTGTGCCAACTCGGGCTGCTTTGAGAGTGCCCACGGAGTTCTTCAAACTGAGACCAGGAACGTGGGTTTGTGGGTTTTGTTTTCCCGGGCAGAAACATTTACAGGGCCAGGTAGGCCCTCGGCACATTGGGGGAGACTGGCACCAGGATTTCCACGAAAATCTGGTTTCCGCCCAGGGACAAGCTGCCACCTGTGCCAACTCGGGCTGCTTTGAGAGTGCCCATGGAGCTCTAAAAACTGAGACCAGGAAAGTGGTGTTCTGAGTTTTGTTTTCCCGGGCAGAAGCCTTTGTCAGTACCAGGTAGGCCGTTGGCCTTTGGGGGCCAGCTGCCTGCAGGATTTCCACGAATATCAAGATGCCGCCCAGGGACAAGCTGCCCCCTGTGCCAACTCGGGCTGCTTTGAGAGTGCCCACAGAGCTCTTCAAACTGAGAGAAAGTATGTGGGGTTATGGGTTTTGTTTTCCAGGGCAGAAGCCTTTGTCAGTACCAAGTAGGCCCTCAGCCCTTAGAGGCAGTCTGCCTGCTGGATTTCCACGCATATCAAGATGCCACCCAGGGACAAGCTGCCACCTGTGACAACTCGGGCTGCTTTGAGAGTGCCCATGGAGCTCTGCAAAGTGAGACCAGGAACTTGCCTTGGTGAGTTTTGTTTCCCCGGGCAGAAGCATTTGCAGTACCAGGTAGGCTCTCGTAATTCAGGGCCGGCTGCCTCCTGGATTTCCACGAATATCAAGATGCCGCCCTGGGACCAGCTTCCACTTGTGCCAACTCGCGCTGCTTTGAGGGTGCCCACGGAGCTCTGCAAACTGAGACCAGGAACTTGCCTTAGTGAGTTTTGTTTCCCCGGGCAGAATCATTTGCAGTACCAGGTAGGCTCTCGTAATTCAGGGCCGGCTGCCTTCTGGATTTCCACGAATATCAAGATGCCGCCCAGGGACAAGCTGCCACCTGTGCCAACTCGGGCTGCTTTGAGAGTGCCCATGGAGCTCTGCAAACTGAGATGTGGAACGTGGGGTGGTGGGTTTTGCTTCCCTGGGCAGTAGCTTTTGTCTGTACCAGGAGGGCCCTTGTTCCTTAGGGGCAGGCTGGCGGCTCAATTTCCACGAATATCAAGATGCTGCCCAGGGACAAGCTTCCACTTGTGCCAACTCGGGCTGCTTTGAGGGTGCCCACGGAGCTCTGCAAACTGAGACCAGGAACGTAGGATTGTGGGTTTTGTTTTCCCGGGCAGAAGCCTCTCTCAGTACCAGGTAGGCCCTTGTTCCTTAGGGGCAGGCTGGCAGCAAGATTTCCACGAATATCAAGATGCTGCCCAGGGACAATCTGCCAGCAGTGCCAACTCGGGCTGCTTTCAGAGTGCCCATGGAGCTCTGCAAACTGTGACCATGAACCTGGGGTGCTGAGTTTTGTTTCTCCGGGCAGAAGCATTTGCAGTGCCAGGTAGGCCCTTGGTCTTTAAGGGCAGGCAGCCTGCAGGATTTCCACGAATATCAAGATGCTGCCCAGGGACAAGCTGCCACCTGTGCCAACTCACGCTGCTTTGAGGGTGCCCATGGAGCTCTGCAAACTGGGACCATTAACGTGAGGTGCTGAGTTTTGTTTCTCTGGGCAGAAACATTTGCAGTGCCAGGTAGGCCCTTGGTCTTTAAGGGCAGGCAGCCTGCTGGATTTCCATGAATATCAAGATGCTGCCAAAGGACAAGCTGCCACCTGTGCCAACTCGGGCTACTTTGAGAGTGCCCATGGTGCTCTGCAAACTGAGACCAGAAACGTGGGGTGCTGGGTTTTGTTTTCCAGAGCAGAAGCCTTTGTCAGTACCAGGTAGGCCCTTGGCCCTTGGGGGCCGGCTGCCTGCAGGATTTCCACGAATATCAAGATGCCGCCCAGGGACAAGCTGGCACCTGTGCCAACTCGCGCTGCTTTGAGGGTGCCCACGGAGCTCTGCAAACTGAGATGTGGAACGTGGGGTTATGGGTTTTGTTTTCCAGGGCAGAAGCCTTTGTCAGTACCAGGAGGGCCCTTGTTCCTCAGGGGCAGTCTGCCGGCTGGATTTCTACGAATATCAAGATGCTGCCCAGGGACAAGCTGCCACTTGTGCCAACTCGCGCTGCTTTGGGGGTGCCCACGGAGCTCTGCAAACTGAGACCAGGAACGTAGGGTTGTGGGTTTTGTTTTCCCGGGCAGAAGCCTTTGTCAGTGCCAGATAGGCCCTTGTTCCTTAGGGGCAGGCTGGCAGCAAGATTTCCACGAATATCAAGATGCTGCCCAGGGACAAGCTGCCACCTGTGCCAACTCGGGCTGCTTTGAGAGTGCCCATGGAGCTCTGCAAACTGAGACCATGAACCTGGGGTGCTGAGTTTTGTTTCTCCGGGCAGAAGCATTTGTCAGTCCCAGGTAGGCCCTCGGTCCTTAAGGGCAGGCAGCCTGCTGGAATTCCACGAATATCAAGATGCTGCCCAGGGACAAGCTGCCACCTGTGCCAACTCGTGCTGCTTTGAGAGTGCCCATGGTGCTCTGCAAACTGAGACCAGAAACGTGGGGTGCTGGGTTTTGTTTTCCAGGGCAGAAGCCTTTGTCAGTACCAGGTAGGCCCTTGTTCCTCAGGGGCAGGCTGGCGGCTCAATTTCCACGAATATCAAGATGCTGCCCAGGGACAAGCTGCAACTTGTGCCAACTCGCGCTACTTTGAGGGTGCCCACGGAGCTCTGCAAACTGAGACCAGGAACGTAGGGTTGTGGGTTTTTTTTTCCCGGGCAGAAGCCTCTCTCAGTACCAGGTAGGCCCTTGTTCCTTAGGGGCAGGCTGGCAGGAAGATTTCCACGAATATCAAGATGCTGCCCAGGGACAAGCTGCCACCTGCTCCAACTCGGGCTGCTTTGAGAGTGCCCATGGAGCTCTGCAAACTGAGACCGTGAACCTGGGTTGCTGAGTTTTGTTTCTCCGGGCAGAAGCATTTGCATTGCCAGGTAGGCCCTCGGTCCTTAAGGGCAGGCAGCCTGCTGGATTTCCACGAATATCAAGATGCTGCCCAGGGACAAGCTGCCACCTGTGCCAACTCGTGCTGCTTTGAGAGTGCCCATGGTGCTCTGCAAACTGAGACCAGAAACGTGGGGTGCTGGGTTTTGTTTTCCAGGCAGAAGCCTCTCTCAGTACCAAGTAGGCCCTTGTTCCTTAGGGACAGCCTGACAGCAAGATTTCCCTGAATATCAAGATGCTGCCCAGGGATATTCTGCCACCTGTGCCAACTCGGGCTGCTTTGAGAGTGCCCACGGAGTTCTTCAAACTGAGACCAGGAACGTGGGTTTGTGGGTTTTGTTTTCCCGGGCAGAAACATTTACAGGGCCAGGTAGGCCCTCGGCACATTGGGGGAGACTGGCACCAGGATTTCCACGAAAATCTGGTTTCCGCCCAGGGACAAGCTGCCACCTGTGCCAACTCGGGCTGCTTTGAGAGTGCCCATGGAGCTCTAAAAACTGAGACCAGGAAAGTGGTGTTCTGAGTTTTGTTTTCCCGGGCAGAAGCCTTTGTCAGTACCAGGTAGGCCGTTGGCCTTTGGGGGCCAGCTGCCTGCAGGATTTCCACGAATATCAAGATGCCGCCCAGGGACAAGCTGCCCCCTGTGCCAACTCGGGCTGCTTTGAGAGTGCCCACAGAGCTCTTCAAACTGAGAGAAAGTATGTGGGGTTATGGGTTTTGTTTTCCAGGGCAGAAGCCTTTGTCAGTACCAAGTAGGCCCTCAGCCCTTAGAGGCAGTCTGCCTGCTGGATTTCCACGCATATCAAGATGCCACCCAGGGACAAGCTGCCACCTGTGACAACTCGGGCTGCTTTGAGAGTGCCCATGGAGCTCTGCAAAGTGAGACCAGGAGCTTGCCTTGGTGAGTTTTGTTTCCCCGGGCAGAAGCATTTGCAGTACCAGGTAGGCTCTCGTAATTCAGGGCCGGCTGCCTCCTGGATTTCCACGAATATCAAGATGCCGCCCTGGGACCAGCTTCCACTTGTGCCAACTCGGGCTGCTTTCAGAGTGCCCATGGATCTCTGCAAACTGAGACCATGAACCTGGGGTGCTGAGTTTTGTTTCTCCGGGCAGAAGCATTTGCAGTGCCAGGTAGGCCCTTGGTCTTTAAGGGCAGGCAGCCTGCAGGATTTCCACGAATATCAAGATGCTGCCCAGGGACAAGCTGCCACCTGTGCCAACTCACGCTGCTTTGAGGGTGCCCGTGGAGCTCTGCAAACTGGGACCATTAACGTGAGGTGCTGAGTTTTGTTTCTCTGGGCAGAAACATTTGCAGTGCCAGGTAGGCCCTTGGTCTTTAAGGGCAGGCAGCCTGCTGGATTTCCATGAATATCAAGATGCTGCCAAAGGACAAGCTGCCACCTGTGCCAACTCGGGCTACTTTGAGAGTGCCCATGGTGCTCTGCAAACTGAGACCAGAAACGTGGGGTGCTGGGTTTTGTTTTCCAGAGCAGAAGCCTTTGTCAGTACCAGGTAGGCCCTTGGCCCTTGGGGGCCGGCTGCCTGCAGGATTTCCACGAATATCAAGATGCCGCCCAGGGACAAGCTGGCACCTGTGCCAACTCGCGCTGCTTTGAGGGTGCCCACGGAGCTCTGCAAACTGAGATGTGGAACGTGGGGTTATGGGTTTTGTTTTCCAGGGCAGAAGCCTTTGTCAGTACCAGGAGGGCCCTTGTTCCTCAGGGGCAGTCTGCCGGCTGGATTTCTACGAATATCAAGATGCTGCCCAGGGACAAGCTGCCACTTGTGCCAACTCGCGCTGCTTTGGGGGTGCCCACGGAGCTCTGCAAACTGAGACCAGGAACGTAGGGTTGTGGGTTTTGTTTTCCCGGGCAGAAGCCTTTGTCAGTGCCAGATAGGCCCTTGTTCCTTAGGGGCAGGCTGGCAGCAAGATTTCCACGAATATCAAGATGCTGCCCAGGGACAAGCTGCCACCTGTGCCAACTCGGGCTGCTTTGAGGGTGCCCATGGAGCTCTGCAAACTGAGACCATGAACCTGGGGTGCTGAGTTTTGTTTCTCCGGGCAGAAGCATTTGTCAATCCCAGGTAGGCCCTCGGTCCTTAAGGGCAGGCAGCCTGCTGGAATTCCACGAATATCAAGATGCTGCCCAGGGACAAGCTGCCACCTGTGCTAACTCGCGCTGCTTTGAGAGTGCCCATGGTGCTCTGCAAACTGAGACCAGAAACGTGGGGTGCTGGGTTTTGTTTTCCAGGGCAGAAGCCTTTGTCAGTACCAAGTAGGCCCTTGTTCCTTAGGGACAGCCTGACAGCAAGATTTCCCTGAATATCAAGATGCTGCCCAGGGATATTCTGCCAGCTGTGCCAACTCGGGCTGCTTTGAGAGTGCCCACGGAGTTCTTCAAACTGAGACCAGGAACGTGGGTTTGTGGGTTTTGTTTTCCCGGGCAGAAACATTTACAGGGCCAGGTAGGCCCTCGGCCCTTTGGGGGAGACTGGCACCAGGATTTCCACGAAAATCTAGTTTCCGCCAAGGGACAAGCTGCCACCTGTGCCAACTCGGGCTTCTTTGAGAGTGCCCATGGAGCTCTAAAAACTGAGACCAGGAAAGTGGTGTTCTGAGTTTTGTTTTCCCGGGCAGAAGCCTTTGTCAGTACCAGGTAGGCCGTTGGCCCTTGGGGGCCAGCTGCCTGCAGGATTTCCACGAATATCAAGATGCCGCCCAGGGACAAGCTGCCACCTGTGCCAACTCGGGCTGCTTTGAGAGTGCCCATGGAGCTCTTCAAACTGAGAGAAAGTATGTGGGGTTATGGGTTTTGTTTTCCAGGGCAGAAGCCTTTGTCAGTACCAAGTAGGCCCTCAGCCCTTAGAGGCAGTCTGCCTGCTGGATTTCCACGCATATCAAGATGCTGCCCAGGGACAAGCTGCCACCTGTGCCAACTCGGGCTGCTTTGAGAGTGCCCATGGAGCTCTGCAAAGTGAGACCAGGAACTTGCCTTGGTGAGTTTTGTTTCCCCGGGCAGAAGCATTTGCATTACCAGGTAGGCTCTCGTAATTCCGGGCGGCTGCTTCCTGGATTTCCACAAATATCAAGATGCCGCCCAGGGACAAGCTTCCACTTGTGCCGACTCGCGCTGCTTTGAGGTTGCCCACGGAGCTCTGCAAACTGAGACCAG
Source organism: Motacilla alba alba (assembly GCF_015832195.1). Taxonomy (NCBI): domain Eukaryota; kingdom Metazoa; phylum Chordata; class Aves; order Passeriformes; family Motacillidae; genus Motacilla; species Motacilla alba. The sequence continues at coordinate 12,494 of NW_024037236.1, read as the reverse complement.
GAACGTAGGGTTGTGGGTTTTGTTTTCCCGGGCAGAAGCCTCTCTCAGTACCAGGTAGGCCCTTGTTCCTTAGGGGCAGGCTGGCAGGAAGATTTCCACGAATATCAAGATGCTGCCCAGGGACAAGCTGCCACCTGTGCCAACTCGGGCTGCTTTGAGAGTTCCCATGGAGCTCTGCAAACTGGGACCATTAACGTGAGGTGCTGAGTTTTGTTTCTCTGGGTAGAAACATTTGCAGTGACAGGTAGGCCCTTGGTCTTTGAGGGCAGGCAACCTGCTGGATTTCCATGAATATCAAGATGCTGCCAAAGGAAAAGCTGCCACCTGTGCCAACTCGCGCTGCTTTGAGAGTGCCCATGGTGCTCTGCAAACTGAGACCAGAAACGTGGGGTGCTGGGTTTTGTTTCCCGGGCAGAAGCCTTTGTCAGTACCAGGTAGGCCCTTGGCCCTTGGGGGCTGGCTGCCTGCAGGATTTCCACGAATATCAAGATGCCGCCCAGGGACAAACTGCCACCTGTGCCAACTCGGGCTGCTTTGAGAGTGCCCATGGTGCTCTGCAAACTGAGACCAGAAACGTGGGGTGGTGGGTTTTGTTTCCCTGGGCAGAAGCCTTTGTCAGTACCAGGAGGGCCCTTGTTCCTCTGGGGCAGGCTGCCGGCTCAATTTCCACGAATATCAAGATGCTGCCCAGGGACAAGCTTCCACTTGTGCCAACTCGCGCTGCTTTGAGGGTGCCCACGGAGCTCTGCAAACTGAGACCAGGAATGTAGGACTGTGGGTTCTGTTTTCCCGGACAGAAGCCTCTCTCAGTACCAGGTAGGCCCTCGGCCCTTAGGGGCAGGCTGGAAGCAAGATTTCCACGAATATCAAGATGCTGCCCAGGGACAAGCTGCCACCTGTACCAACTCGGGCTGCTTTGAGAGTGCCCACGGAGCTCTGCAAACTGTGGCCAGGACGGTGGGGTGCTGAGTTTTGTTTTCCCGGGCAGAAGCCTTTGTCAGTACTACATAGGCCCATGGTCTTTCAGGGCCGTCAGCCTGCTGAATTTCAATGAATATCAAGATGCTGCCCAGGGACAAGCTGCCACCTGTGCCAACTCGGGCTGCTTTGAGAGTGCCCATGGAGCTCTGCAAAGTGAAACCAGGAACTTGCCTTGGTGAGTTTTGTTTCCCCGGGCAGAAACATTTGCAGTACCAGGTAGGCTCTCGTAATTCAGGGCCGGCTGCCTCCTGGATTTCCACGAATATCAAGATGCTGCCCAGGGACAAGCTGCCACCTGTGCCAACTCGCGCTGCTTTGAGGGTGCCCATGGAGCTCTGCAAACTGGGACCATTAACGTGAGGTGCTGAGTTTTGTTTCTCTGGGCAGAAACATTTGCAGTGACAGGTAGGCCCTTGGTCTTTAAGGGCAGGCAGCCTGCTGGATTTCCATGAATATCAAGATGCTGCCAAAGGACAAGCTGCCACCTGTGCCAACTCGCGCTGCTTTGAGAGTGCCCATGGTGCTCTGCAAACTGAGACCAGAAACGTGGGGTGCTGGGTTTTGTTTTCCCGGGCAGAAGCCTTTGTCAGTACCAGGAGGGCCCTTGTTCTTTAGGGGCAGGCTGCCCGCTGGATTTCCACGAATATCAAGATGCTGCCCAGGGACAAGCTTCCACTTGTGCCAACTCGCGCTGCTTTGGGGGTGCCCACGGAGCTCTGCAAACTGAGACCAGGAACGTAGGGTTGTGGGTTTTGTTTTCCCGGGCAGAAGCATTTGTCAGTACCAGGTAGGCCCTTGTTCCTAAGGGGCAGGCTGGCAGCAAGATTTCCACGAGTATCAAGATGCTGCCCAGGGACAAGCTGCCACCTGTGCCAACTCGGGCTGCTTTGAGAGTTCCCATGGAGCTCTGCAAACTGAGACCATGAACCTGGGGTGCTGAGTTTTGTTTCCCCGGGCAGAAGCCTTTGTCAGTCCCAGGTAGGCCCTCGGTCCTTAAGGGCAGGCAGCCTGCTGGAATTCCACGAATATCAAGATGCTGCCCAGGGACAAGCTGCCACCTGTGCTAACTCGGGCTGCTTTGAGAGTGCCCATGGTGCTCTGCAAACTGAGACCAGAAACGTGGGGTTATGGGTTTTGTTTTCCCGGGCAGAAGCATTTGTCACTATCAGGTCAGGCCTTGGCCCTTGGGGGCCAGCTGCCTGCAGGATTTCCACGAATATCAAGATGCTGCCCAGGGACAAGCTGCCACCTGTGCCAACTCGGGCTGCTTTGAGAGTTCCCATGGAGCTCTGCAAACTGAGACCATGAACCTGGGGTGCTGAGTTTTGTTTCCCCGGGCAGAAGCCTTTGTCAGTCCCATGTAGGCCCTCGGTCCTTAAGGGCAGGCAGCCTGCTGGAATTCCACGAATATCAAGATGCTGCCCAGGGACAAGCTGCCACCTGTGCTAACTCGGGCTGCTTTGAGAGTGCCCATGGTGCTCTGCAAACTGAGACCAGAAACGTGGGGTTATGGGTTTTGTTTTCCCGGGCAGAAGCATTTGTCACTACCAGGTCAGGCCTTGGCCCTTGGGGCCCAGCTGCCTGCAGGATTTCCACGAATATCAAGATGCTGCCCAGGGACAAGCTGCCACTTGTGCCAACTCGGGCTGCTTTGAGAGTGCCCACGGAGCTCTTCAAACTGAGAGAAAGTATGTTAGGTTGTGGGTTTTGTTTTCCCGGGCAGAAGCCTCTCTCAGTACCAGGTAGGCCCTTGTTCCTTAGGGGCAGGCTGGCAGCAAGATTTCCACGAATATCAAGATGCTGCCCAGGGACAAGCTGCCACCTGTGCCAACTCGGGCTGCTTTGAGAGTTCCCATGGAGCTCTGCAAACTGGGACCATTAACGTGAGGTGCTGAGTTTTGTTTCTCTGGGTAGAAACATTTGCAGTGCCAGGTAGGCCCTTGGTCTTTAACGGCTGGCAGCCTGCTGGATTTCCACGAATATCAAGATGCTGCCCAGGGACAAGCTGCCACCTGTGCGAGCTCGCGCTGCTTTGAGAGTGCCCATGGTGCTCTGCAAACTGAGACCAGAAACGTGGGGTGCTGGGTTTTGTTTTCCTGGGCAGAAGCCATTGTCAGTACCAGGTAGGCCCTTGGCCCTTGGGGGCCGGCTGCCTGCAGGATTTCCACGAATATCAAGATGCCGCCCAGGGACAAATTGCCACCTGTGACAACCTTTGTCGGGTAGAGTGCCCACGGAGCAAAGCTTTGGGGTTTTGTTTTTCCCGGGCAAAGCAGGGGCAGGCTGCCCAGAATATCAAGATGCTGCCCAGGCCCCACCTGCGCCAACTGGCTCTTTGCAACGAGACTGGGGTAGCTGAGCCTCCGGGCTTTGGCCAGGTTCGGTCCTTAAGGGCGAATTTCCATATCAAGATGCTGCCCAGGGACAAGCTGCCACCTGTGCCAACTCGTGCTGCTTTGAGCCCATGGTTGCTCTGCGAGACCAGAAACGTGGGGTGCTTTTTGTTTTCCAGAGTGCCCCCTTGTTCCTTAGGGACAGCCTGACAGCAAGATTTCCCTGCTCTGCCCAAACTGCCACCTGACTCGGGCTGCTTTGAGAACGGAGTTCGTGGGGTGCTTTTGGGGCAGAAACATTTACAGGGCCAGGTAGGCCCTCGGCCCTTTCTGGCACCAGGATTTCCACGGGTTTCAGGGACAAGCTGCCACCTTGCCAACTCAGAGTATGGAGCCAGAGACCAGGAAAGTGGTGTTCTGAGGCCCTTGGCCCTTGGGGGGGCCAGCTGCCTGCCCACGAATGCAGGACAAGCTGCCCCCTGTGCCAACGGGCTGCTTTGAATATCAAACTGATATGCCGCCCTTTGTCAGGGACCCTTAAGGCATTGCCACCTGATGCCACCCAGGGACAAGCTCGGGGGCTGCTTTGAGAGTGCCCACGGTGAGCCAGGAACTCTGCAAACTGAGACCAGGTGGCTGGGGCCGGCTGCCTCCTGGAAGGAATATCGTGGCCCAGGGACCAGCTTCCACTTGGTGGGTTTTGTTTTCCAGGGCAGAAGCCTTTGTCAGTACCAGGTAGGCCCTTGTTCCTCAGGGGCAGGCTGGCGGCTCAATTTCCACGAATATCAAGATGCTGCCCAGGGACAAGCTGCAACTTGTGCCAACTCGCGCTACTTTGAGGGTGCCCACGGAGCTCTGCAAACTGAGACCAGGAACGTAGGGTTGTGGGTTTTGTTTTCCCGGGCAGAAGCCTCTCTCAGTACCAGGTAGGCCCTTGTTCCTTAGGGGCAGGCTGGCAGGAAGATTTCCACGAATATCAAGATGCTGCCCAGGGACAAGCTGCCACCTGCGCCAACTCGCGCTGTTTTGAGAGTGCCCATGGAGCTCTGCAAACTGAGACCATGAACTTGGGTTGCTGAGTTTTCTTTCTCCGGGCAGAAGCATTTGCATTGCCAGGTAGGCCCTCGGTCCTTAAGGGCAGGCAGCCTGCTGGATTTCCACGAATATCAAGATGCTGCCCAGGGACAAGCTGCCACCTGTGCCAACTCGTGCTGCTTTGAGAGTGCCCATGGTGCTCTGCAAACTGAGACCAGAAACGTGGGGTGCTGGGGTTTTGTTTTCCAGGCAGAAGCCTTTCTCAGTACCAAGTAGGCCCTTGTTCCTTAGGGACAGCCTGACAGCAAGATTTCCCTGAATATCAAGATGCTGCCCAGGGATATTCTGCCACCTGTGCCAACTCGGGCTGCTTTGAGAGTGCCCACGGAGTTCTGTAAACTGAGACCAGGAACGTGGGTTTGTGGGTTTTGTTTTCCCGGGCAGAAACATTTACAGGGCCAGGTAGGCCCTCGGCCCTTTGGGGGAGACTGGGCACCAGGATTTCCACGAAAATCTGGTTTCCGCCCAGGGACAAGCTGCCACCTGTGCCAACTCGGGCTGCTTTGAGAGTGCCCATGGAGCTCTACAAACTGAGACCAGGAAAGTGGTGTTCTGAGTTTTGTTTTCCCTGGCAGAAGCCTTTGTCAGTACCAGGTAGGCCGTTGGCCCTTGGGGGCCAGCTGCCTGCAGGATTTCCACGAATATCAAGATGCCGCCCAGGGACAAGCTGCCCCCTGTGCCAACTCGGGCTGCTTTGAGAGTGCCCACAGAGCTCTTCAAACTGAGAGAAAGTATGTGGGGTTATGGGTTTTGTTTTCCAGGGCAGAAGCCTTTGTCAGTACCAAGTAGGCCCTCAGCCCTTAGAGGCAGTCTGCCTGCTGGATTTCCACGCATATCAAGATGCCACCCAGGGACAAGCTGCCACCTGTGCCAACTCGGGCTGCTTTGAGAGTGCCCATGGAGCTCTGCAAAGTGAGACCAGGAACTTGCCTTGGTGAGTTTTGTTTCCCCGGGCAGAAGCATTTGCAGTACCAGGTAGGCTCTCATAATTCAGGGCCGGCTGCCTCCTGGATTTCCAGGAATATCAAGATGCCGCCCAGGGACCAGCTTCCACTTGTGCCAACTCGCGCTGCTTTGAGGGTGCCCACGGAGCTCTGCAAACTGAGACCAGGAACGTAGGGTTGTGGGTTTTGTTTTCCCGGGCAGAAGCCTCTCTCAGTACCAGGTAGGCCCTTGTTCCTTAAGGGCAGGCTGGCAGCAAGATTTCCACGAATATCAAGATGCTGCCCAGGGACAAGCTGCCACCTGTGCCAACTCGGGCTGCTTTGAGAGTTCCCATGGAGCTCTGCAAACTGGGACCATTAACGTGAGGTGCTGAGTTTTGTTTCTCTGGGCAGAAACATTTGCAGTGCCAGGTAGGCCCTTGGTCTTTAAGGGCTGGCAGCCTGCAGGATTTCCACGAATATCAAGATGCTGCCCAGGGACAAGCTGACACTTGTGCCAACTCGGGCTGCTTTGAGGGTGCCCACGGAGCTCTGCAAACTGAGATGTGGAACGTGGGGTTATGGGTTTTGTTTTCCCGGGCAGAAGCCTTTGTCAGTACCAGGTAGGCCGTTGGCCCTTGGGGGCCAGCTGCCTGCAGGATTTCCACGAATATCAAGATGCCGCCCAGGGACAAGTTGCCCCCTGTGCCAACTCGGGCTGCTTTGAGAGTGCCCATGGAGCTCTTCAAACTGAGAGAAAGTATGTGGGGTTATGGGTTTTGTTTTCCAGGGCAGAAGCCTTTGTCAGTACCAAGTAGGCCCTCAGCCCTTAGAGGCAGACTGCCTGCTGGATTTCCACGCATATCAAGATGCCACCCAGGGACGAGCTGCCACCTGTTGCAACTCGGGCTGCTTTGAGAGTGCCCCTGGAGCTCTGCAAAGTGAGACCAGGAACTTGCCTTGGTGAGTTTTGTTTCCCCAGGCAGAAGCATTTGCCGTACCAGGTAGGCTCTCGTAATTCAGGGCCGGCTGCCTCCTGGATTTCCACGCATATCAAGATGCTGCCCAGGGACAAGCTTCCACTTGTGCCAACTCGGGCTGCTTTGAGGTTGCCCACGGAGCTCTGCAAACTGAGACCAGGAACGTAGGGTTGTGGGTTTTGTTTTCCCGGGCAGAAGCCTCTCTCAGTACCAGGTAGGCCCTTGTTCCTTAGGGGCAGGCTGGCAGCAAGATTTCCACGAATATCAAGATGCCGCCCAGGGACAAGCTGCCACCTGTGCCAACTCGGGCTGCTTTGAGAGTTCCCATGGAGCTCTGCAAACTGGGACCATTAACGTGAGGTGCTGAGTTTTGTTTCTCTGGGCAGAAACATTTGCAGTGACAGGTAGGCCCTTGGTCCTTAAGGGCAGGCAGCCTGCTGGATTTCCATGAATATCAAGATGCTGCCAAAGGACAAGCTGCCACCTGTGCGAGCTCGCGCTGCTTTGAGAGTGCCCATGGTGCTCTGCAAACTGAGACCAGAAACGTGGGGTGCTGGGTTTTGTTTCCCCGGGCAGAAGCCATTGTCAGTACCAGGTAGGCCCTTGGCCCTTGGGGGCCGGCTGCCTGCAGGATTTCCACGAATATCAAGATGCCGCCCAGGGACAAATTGCCACCTGTGAAAACTCGGGCTGCTTTGAGAGTGCCCATGGAGCTCTGCAAACTGAGATGTGGAACGTGGGGTGCTGGGTTTTGTTTTCCAGGGCAGAAGCCTTTGTCAGTACCAGGTAGGCCCTTGTTCCTCAGGGGCAGGCTGGCGGCTCAATTTCCACGAATATCAAGATGCTGCCCAGGGACAAGCTGCAACTTGTGCCAACTCGCGCTACTTTGAGGGTGCCCACGGAGCTCTGCAAACTGAGACCAGGAACGTAGGGTTGTGGGTTTTTTTTTCCCGGGCAGAAGCCTCTCTCAGTACCAGGTAGGCCCTTGTTCCTTAGGGGCAGGCTGGCAGGAAGATTTCCATGAATATCAAGATGCTGCCCAGGGACAAGCTGCCACCTGCGCCAACTCGCGCTGTTTTGAGAGTGCCCATGGAGCTCTGCAAACTGAGACCATGAACTTGGGTTGCTGAGTTTTGTTTCTCCGGGCAGAAGCATTTGCATTGCCAGGTAGGCCCTCGGTCCTTAAGGGCAGGCAGCCTGCTGGATTTCCACGAATATCAAGATGCTGCCCAGGGACAAGCTGCCACCTGTGCCAACTCGGTCTGCTTTGAGAGTGCCCATGGTGCTCTGCAAACTGAGACCAGGAACGTGGGGTGCTGGGTTTTGTTTTCCAGGCAGAAGCCTTTGTCAGTACCAAGTAGGCCCTTGTTCCTTAGGGACAGCCTGACTGCAAGATTTCCCTGAATATCAAGATGCTGCCCAGGGATATTCTGCCACCTGTGCCAACTCGGGCTGCTTTGAGAGTGCCCATGGAGCTCTGTAAACTGAGACCAGGAACGTGGGTTTGTGGGTTTTGTTTTCCTGGGCAGAAACATTTACAGGGCCAGGTAGGCCCTCGGCCCTTTGGGGGAGACTGGCACCAGGATTTCCACGAAAATCTGGTTTCCGCCCAGGGACAAGCTGCCACCTGTGCCAACTCGGGCTGCTTTGAGAGTGCCCATGGAGCTCTACAAACTGAGACCAGGAAAGTGGTGTTCTGAGTTTTGTTTTCCCTGGCAGAAGCCTTTGTCAGTACCAGGTAGGCCGTTGGCCCTTGGGGGCCAGCTGCCTGCAGGATTTCCACGAATATCAAGATGCCGCCCAGGGACAAGCTGCCCCCTGTGCCAACTCGGGCTGCTTTGAGAGTGCCCACAGAGCTCTTCAAACTGAGAGAAAGTATGTGGGGTTATGGGTTTTGTTTTCCAGGGCAGAAGCCTTTGTCAGTACCAAGTAGGCCCTCAGCCCTTAGAGGCAGTCTGCCTGCTGGATTTCCACGCATATCAAGATGCCACCCAGGGACAAGCTGCCACCTGTGCCAACTCGGGCTGCTTTGAGAGTGCCCATGGAGCTCTGCAAAGTGAGACCAGGAACTTGCCTTGGTGAGTTTTGTTTCCCCGGGCAGAAGCATTTGCAGTACCAGGTAGGCTCTCATAATTCAGGGCCGGCTGCCTCCTGGATTTCCACGAATATCAAGATGCCGCCCTGGGACCAGCTTCCACTTGTGCCAACTCGCGCTGCTTTGAGGGTGCCCACGGAGCTCTGCAAACTGAGACCAGGAACGTAGGGTTGTGGGTTTTGTTTTCCCGGGCAGAAGCCTCTCTCAGTACCAGGTAGGCCCTTGTTCCTTAAGGGCAGGCTGGCAGCAAGATTTCCACGAATATCAAGATGCTGCCCAGGGACAAGCTGCCACCTGTGCCAACTCGGGCTGCTTTGAGAGTTCCCATGGAGCTCTGCAAACTGGGACCATTAACGTGAGGTGCTGAGTTTTGTTTCTCTGGGCAGAAACATTTGCAGTGCCAGGTAGGCCCTTGGTCTTTAAGGGCTGGCAGCCTGCAGGATTTCCACGAATATCAAGATGCTGCCCAGGGACAAGCTGCCACTTGTGCCAACTCGGGCTGCTTTGAGGGTGCCCACGGAGCTCTGCAAACTGAGATGTGGAACGTGGGGTTATGGGTTTTGTTTTCCCGGGCAGAAGCCTTTGTCAGTACCAGGTAGGCCGTTGGCCCTTGGGGGCCAGCTGCCTGCAGGATTTCCACGAATATCAAGATGCCGCCCAGGGACAAGCTGCCACTTGTGCCAACTCGGGCTGCTTTGAGAGTGCCCATGGAGCTCTTCAAACTGAGAGAAAGTATGTGGGGTTATGGATTTTGTTTTCCAGGGCAGAAGCCTTTGTCAGTACTAAGTAGGCCCTCAGCCCTTAGAGGCAGACTGCCTGCTGGATTTCCACGCATATCAAGATGCCACCCAGGGACGAGCTGCCACCTGTTGCAACTCGGGCTGCTTTGAGAGTGACCATGGAGCTCTGCAAAGTGAGACCAGGAACTTGCCTTGGTGAGTTTTGTTTCCCCAGGCAGAAGCATTTGCCGTACCAGGTAGGCTCTCGTAATTCAGGGCCGGCTGCCTCCTGGATTTCCACGAATATCAAGATGCTGCCCAGGGACCAGCTTCCACTTGTGCCAACTCGGGCTGCTTTGAGGTTGCCCACGGAGCTCTGCAAACTGAGACCAGGAACGTAGGGTTGTGGGTTTTGTTTTCCCGGGCAGAAGCCTCTCTCAGTACCAGGTAGGCCCTTGTTCCTTAGGGGCAGGCTGGCAGCAAGATTTCCACGAATATCAAGATGCTGCCCAGGGACAAGCTGCCACCTGTGCCAACTCGGGCTGCTTTGAGAGTTCCCATGGAGCTCTGCAAACTGGGACCATTAACGTGAGGTGCTGAGTTTTGTTTCTCTGGGCAGAAACATTTGCAGTGACAGGTAGGCCCTTGTTCCTTAAGGGCAGGCAGCCTGCTGGATTTCCATGAATATCAAGATGCTGCCAAAGGACAAGCTGCCACCTGTGCGAGCTCGCGCTGCTTTGAGAGTGCCCATGGTGCTCTGCAAACTGAGACCAGAAACGTGGGGTGCTGGGTTTTGTTTTCCTGGGCAGAAGCCATTGTCAGTACCAGGTAGGCCCTTGGCCCTTGGGGGCCGGCTGCCTGCAGGATTTCCACGAATATCAAGATGCCGCCCAGGGACAAATTGCCACCTGTGACAACTCGGGCTGCTTTGAGAGTGCCCACGGAGCTCTGCAAACTGAGATGTGGAACGTGGGGTGGTGGGTTTTGTTTTCCAGGGCAGAAGCCTTTGTCAGTACCAGGTAGGCCCTTGTTCCTCAGGGGCAGGCTGGCGGCTCAATTTCCACGAATATCAAGATGCTGCCCAGGGACAAGCTGCAACTTGTGCCAACTCGCGCTGCTTTGAGGGTGCCCACGGAGCTCTGCAAACTGAGACCAGGAACGTAGGGTTGTGGGTTTTGTTTTCCCGGGCAGAAGCCTCTCTCAGTACCAGGTAGGCCCTTGTTCCTTAGGGGCAGGCTGGCAGGAAGATTTCCACGAATATCAAGATGCTGCCCAGGGACAAGCTGCCACCTGCGCCAACTCGCGCTGTTTTGAGAGTGCCCATGGAGCTCTGCAAACTGAGACCATGAACCTGGGTTGCTGAGTTTTGTTTCTCCGGGCAGAAGCATTTGCATTGCCAGGTAGGCCCTCGGTCCTTAAGGGCAGGCAGCCTGCTGGATTTCCACGAATATCAAGATGCTGCCCAGGGACAAGCTGCCACCTGTGCCAACTCGGTCTGCTTTGAGAGTGCCCATGGTGCTCTGCAAACTGAGACCAGAAACGTGGGGTGCTGGGTTTTGTTTTCCAGGCAGAAGCCTTTGTCAGTACCAAGTAGGCCCTTGTTCCTTAGGGACAGCCTGACAGCAAGATTTCCCTGAATATCAAGATGCTGCCCAGGGATATTCTGCCACCTGTGCCAACTCGGGCTGCTTTGAGAGTGCCCACGGAGTTCTTCAAACTGAGACCAGGAACGTGGGTTTGTGGGTTTTGTTTTCCCGGGCAGAAGCCTTTGTCAGTACCAGGTAGGCCGTTGGCCCTTGGGGGCCAGCTGCCTGCAGGATTTCCACGAATATCAAGATGCCGCCCAGGGACAAGTTGCCCCCTGTGCCAACTCGGGCTGCTTTGAGAGTGCCCATGGAGCTCTTCAAACTGAGAGAAAGTATGTGGGGTTATGGGTTTTGTTTTCCAGGGCAGAAGCCTTTGTCAGTACCAAGTAGGCCCTCAGCCCTTAGAGGCAGACTGCCTGCTGGATTTCCACGCATATCAAGATGCCACCCAGGGACGAGCTGCCACCTGTTGCAACTCGGGCTGCTTTGAGAGTGCCCCTGGAGCTCTGCAAAGTGAGACCAGGAACTTGCCTTGGTGAGTTTTGTTTCCCCAGGCAGAAGCATTTGCCGTACCAGGTAGGCTCTCGTAATTCAGGGCCGGCTGCCTCCTGGATTTCCACGCATATCAAGATGCTGCCCAGGGACCAGCTTCCACTTGTGCCAACTCGGGCTGCTTTGAGGTTGCCCACGGAGCTCTGCAAACTGAGACCAGGAACGTAGGGTTGTGGGTTTTGTTTTCCCGGGCAGAAGCCTCTCTCAGTACCAGGTAGGCCCTTGTTCCTTAGGGGCAGGCTGGCAGCAAGATTTCCACGAATATCAAGATGCCGCCCAGGGACAAGCTGCCACCTGTGCCAACTCGGGCTGCTTTGAGAGTGCCCATGGAGCTCTGCAAACTGGGACCATTAACGTGAGGTGCTGAGTTTTGTTTCTCTGGGCAGAAACATTTGCAGTGACAGGTAGGCCCTTGGTCCTTAAGGGCAGGCAGCCTGCTGGATTTCCATGAATATCAAGATGCTGCCAAAGGACAAGCTGCCACCTGTGCGAGCTCGCGCTGCTTTGAGAGTGCCCATGGTGCTCTGCAAACTGAGACCAGAAACGTGGGGTGCTGGGTTTTGTTTCCCCGGGCAGAAGCCATTGTCAGTACCAGGTAGGCCGTTGGCCCTTGGGGGCCGGCTGCCTGCAGGATTTCCACGAATATCAAGATGCCGCCCAGGGACAAATTGCCACCTGTGAAAACTCGGGCTGCTTTGAGAGTGCCCATGGAGCTCTGCAAACTGAGATGTGGAACGTGGGGTGCTGGGTTTTGTTTTCCAGGGCAGAAGCCTTTGTCAGTACCAGGTAGGCCCTTGTTCCTCAGGGGCAGGCTGGCGGCTCAATTTCCACGAATATCAAGATGCTGCCCAGGGACAAGCTGCAACTTGTGCCAACTCGCGCTACTTTGAGGGTGCCCACGGAGCTCTGCAAACTGAGACCAGGAACGTAGGGTTGTGGGTTTTTTTTTCCCGGGCAGAAGCCTCTCTCAGTACCAGGTAGGCCCTTGTTCCTTAGGGGCAGGCTGGCAGCAAGATTTCCACGAATATCAAGATGCTGCCCAGGGACAAGCTGCCACCTGCGCCAACTCGCGCTGTTTTGAGAGTGCCCATGGAGCTCTGCAAACTGAGACCATGAACTTGGGTTGCTGAGTTTTGTTTCTCCGGGCAGAAGCATTTGCATTGCCAGGTAGGCCCTCGGTCCTTAAGGGCAGGCAGCCTGCTGGATTTCCACGAATATCAAGATGCTGCC